>NC_052047.1:110207222-110507222 GCF_903992535.2 Arvicola amphibius
CTGTATACATAATAAATAAATAAATCTTTATCTATGGCCATACCACCCTGAATGTGCCTGATCTCATCTGTACCCTATTTTTAATTGGATTATTTGGTAATTTGATGTCTAGTTTCTTGTGTTCCTTATATATTTTGGAGATCAGTCCTCTGTCTGATCTGGGATTGGTGAAGATCTTTTCCTATTCCTTGAGTTACTGTTTTGTCTTAGAGGCTGTTTCTTTGGCCTTACAGAGGCTATTGTGCTACTGGTGTTACACTTAGGAAGTGGTTTCCTGTGCCCATTCATTCAAGGCTACTTCCCACTTTCTCTTCAATGAGGTTCGTTGTGGTTGGATTTATGTTGAGGTCTTTGGTATATTTGGACTTAAGTTTTATGCATGGGAATAGATATGGATCTATTTGCATTCTTCTACATATTGATTTCCAGTTATGTCAGCACTATTTGTTGAATATGCTTTCTATTGTATAATTTAGCTTCTTTGTCAAAAATCAGGTCTGTGGACCTATGTATCAGGGTTTTTGACTCAATTTCATTGGTTCACCTGTCTGTGTTTATGCCAATGTCAAGCTGTTTTCATTACTGTCGCTCTATAATAGTCCTTGATGCCTGGGTTGGTGATACCTCTGGGAATTTTTTTATTGTAGAGGATTATTCTGGCTATTCTGGGTTTTTTGAGTTTCCACATGAAGTTGAGTATTTTTCTTTTGAGCTCTTTGAAGAATTTTGTTGAGATTTGGATGGGGATGACATTGA
The DNA here is from genome assembly GCF_903992535.2 of Arvicola amphibius. Lineage (NCBI taxonomy): Eukaryota > Metazoa > Chordata > Mammalia > Rodentia > Cricetidae > Arvicola > Arvicola amphibius. The sequence continues at coordinate 110,207,979 of NC_052047.1, forward strand.
ATCTGTAGATTGCTTTTGGTGGGATTGCCATTTTTGCTATGTTGATCCTATCTATCTAAAAGCATGGGAGATTTTTTTTCCATTTTCTGATATCTTCTTCAATTTCTTTCTTCAAAGACTTAAAGTTCTTATCATATAGGCCTTTCACTTCTTTTGTAAGTGTTACCCCAAGATGTTTTATGTTATTTGTGGCTATTATAAATGGTAATGTTTCTCTGATTTCTTTCTCAGCCCCTTATCATTTGTATATAGGATGGCTACTAAATTTTTTGGGTTGATCTTGTATCCTGCCACATTACTGAAGGTGTTTATCAGCTGTAGGAGTTTCCCCATAGAATTTTTTGGGTCTACTTATGTATACTATTATCTACAAATAGCAAAATTTTGACTTCTTTCTTTCTAACTTGTATCCCTTTGATCTCCTTTTTTTCTCTTACTAGCTAGAACTTCAAGTAATATGATGAATAGATATGGAGAGTGGACACACTTCTCTTGCTCCTGATTTTAGTGCAATCACTTTGAGTTTCTCTCTATTTAATTTGATGTTAGTTGTCTGCTTGCTTTATATTACTTTTATTATGTTTAGATATGTTCCTTGTATTCCAGATCTCTCTAAAACCTTTATCATGAAGGAGTATTGGATTTTGTCAAATGTTTTTTCAGTATCTAATGAGATAATATGTTTTTTCTTTCAGTTTACTTATATGTTGGATTACATTGACAGATTTTTATATGTTGAAATTTGCCTTCATCTCTGTGACGAAATCAACTTGATCATAATAGACAACTTTTTTGATGTGTTCTTGTATTTGATTTCACAGTATTTTTATTGATTTTTATTGAGCTCTACATTTTTCTCTGCTCCCCTCCCTGCCTCTCCCTTCCCCCGTCAACCCTCCCCCAAGGTACCAATGCTCCCAATTTACTCAAGAGATCTGTCTTTTTCTACTTTCTACTTCCAATATAGATTAGATCTATGTAAGTCTCTCTTAGTATCCTCGTTTTTTGTCTAAGTTCTCTGAGAACTGTTTTGTAGGCTGCTTTTCTTTGCTTTATGTTTAAAAAAATACCTATGAGTTAGTACTTGTGACAATTGCTTTTTGTGTGTCTGGGTATTTTAAATCAATGTTCCTGAGGGAAATTGGTCTGTAATTCTCTTTCTTAGTTGCCTCTTTGTGTGGGTTGTGTGCCAGAATAACTGTCACCTTGTATAAAGAGTTTGTCAGTCTCTCTTCTCTTTCTATTGTGTGGAATAATTTGAGAAGTATTGGTACTAGCTCTTTGAAATTCTATTATAATTCTGCTCAAAAACCCTCTGGTCATGGGCTTTTTTGATTAGGAGGCTTTTGATGACTACTTCTATTTCCTTGGAGGATTAGAGGTCTATTTAAATTGTTTATCTCTTCTTGATTTAATTTGGCATGTAGTATCTATTCAGAAAATTGTCCATTTCCTTTAAATTTTCCAATTTTGTGGAGTACAGATTTTTGAAGTATGACCTTATGATTCTCTGGATTTCCTCTGTGTCTGTTGTTACGTCCCCCTTCTCATTTCTGATTTTGTTAATTTCTATGTTCTCTTTCTCCCATTTGATTAGTTTGGATAAGGGTTTGTCTATTTTGCTGATTTTCTCAAAGAATCAACTCTTTGTCTTATTGATTTTTTTGTATTGCTTTTTATTGTTTCTACCATATTGATTTTAACCCTCATTTTGATTATTTCCTTTCATCTACCCCTCCAGAGTTAATTTGCTCCTTTTTGTTCTATAGCTTTCAGATGGGCTGTTAAGTCACTTGTATGAGATTTCTCCAGGTTCTTTATGTAGGTACTTAGTGCTATTAACATTTCTCTTAACACTGCTTTCAAATTGTCCCACATGTTTGGGTATGTCGTACATTCATTTCCTTTGAATTCTATGAAGTCTTTAATTTCTTTCTTTATTTCTTCCTTGACCTAGGTGTGATTCAGTTGAACACTGTTCAATTTCCATGAGTTTGAAGGATTTCTGAGATTCAAGTTGTTGTTGAATTCTAGCTTTAAGTCATGGTGATCTGACAAGATATATGGGGTTATTTCAATGTTTTGTATCTGTTGAGATTTGCTTTGTGAGCCAGTATGTGAACTATTTTACAGAAGTTTTCATGAGGAGCTGAAAAGAAGATATATTCTTTTGTGCTTGGGTGAAATATTCTATAGATGTCTATTAAGTCCATTTGAGTCATGACATCTGTTCTCTTATTTCTCTATTTAGTTTCTGTCTGGCAGACCTGTCTACTGGTGAGAGTTGGTTATTGATGTCTCCTACTATTAGTGTGTGTTTAATATACAATTTAAGCTTTAGTAATCTTTGTTTTACATATCTTGGTGTTCTTGTATTTGGAGCATAGATGTTGAGAATTGAGACATCGTCGTGGTGGATTTTTCCTATGATGGATATGAAGTGTCCTTCTTCATTTCCTTTGATGGACTTTTGGTTGAAGACTATTTTGTGAGATATTAGGAGAGCTATACCTGCTTGTTTCTTAGGTCCATTTGATTGTAAAATCTTTTCCCTACCCTTTACTCTGAGGTAATTCTTGTCCTTGAGGTTGAGGTGCATTTCTAGTATGCAGCAGAAGGACAGATCCTGTTTTTGTATCCATCCCATTAACCTGTGGCTTTTTATAGGTGAATTGAGTCCATTGATATTAAGAGATATTAATGACCAGTGTTTGTTTATTCCTGTTACTTTTTGGTGGTTGTGTTTATGTGTTTCCCTTCTTTGGGGTTTGCTAGTGTGTGATATAAGGTTACTGGTTGCCTGTGGGGTTTTTGGAGGGGTACAGCTAACTTCCTTTGGTTGAAGTTATCCTTCTTCTAGTACTTTCTGTAACACTGAATTTGTGGATAGATAATATTTAAATTTGGTTTTGTCATGGAATATCTTGTTTTCTCCATTTATGGTGATTGAAAGCTTTGCTGGGTATAGTAGTCTGGGCTTACATCCATGGTTTCTTAGTGTCCGCAGCATATCTGACCAGAACTTTCTGGCTTTCATGGTTTCCATTAAAAAAAATCTAGGGTAATTCTGATGGGTCTGCCTTTATGTATTACTTGGCTTCTTTTCTTTGCAGCTCTCAATATTCTTTCCTTATTCAGTATGTTTAGTGTTTTTATTATCATATGGTGAGGGGACTTTCTTTTCTAATCCAGTCTATTTGGTGTTCTGTAAGTTTCTTGTACATTCATATACATATTCTTCTTTAGGTTTGGAAAGTTTTCTTCTATGATTTTGTTGAAGATATTTTCTATGCCTTTGAGCTGGAGTTCTTCTCCTTCTATTTGTATTATTCTTGGGTTTGGTCTTTTTATGGTGTCTCAGATTTTCTGGATGTTTTGTGTTAAGGAGTTTTGGATCTAATGTTTTCTTCGCGTGATGAATCTATTTCCTCTATTGTATCTTAAACTCCTGAGATTCTCTCTTCCATCTCTTGTAATCTGTTGGTTATGCTTGCATCTGTAGTTCCAGTTCATTTACCCAGATTCTTCATTTCCAGAATTCCCTCAGTTTGTGTTTTATTTATTGTCTCTATTTCAGTTTTCAAGTATTGAACTGTTTGAATTGCTTGCTTTTCCTGTTTGATTGTTTTTTTTTCCTTGGGTTTCCTTAAGAGATTTATTGATTTCTTCCAATTTTTTGTTTGTATTTTCCTCCATTTCTTTAATGGAATTTTTCATTTCCTCTTTAAGGATCTCTATCATGTTAATAAAGTTATATTGAAGGTCATTTTATTCTGCTTCTTCTGGGTTAGGATGTTCAGGTCTTCCTGTTGTAGGACCACTAGGTTCTGGTGGTACCACATTGGTCTTTATGTAGTTAGATGTGTTCTTATACTGCTGTCTGCCCATCTCTTCCTCCAGTCAGTGCAGGTGGGGCCTGTGCTTCAGGAGGTCCCTCTTCTTCCAATTGGTGAAGGTGAGTCCTGTGTCTTAGGTAGCTTCTCCTGATCTGGGTGCAGGCAGGTCCATGCCTTTAGTGGATGCTGATAAGGCTCTGAGGTTCCTCTCCACGGTAGTCTGAGCAAAGCCTTGGGTGGTCAGAGATGTGATGGAGGATGGTAGTGTGTGTGTGGAGGCTGCTTGGGGTCCCTGAGATTTCATGGGTGGAAGTGGGGGAAGGGAATGTTCCTTCCTGGCCAAAGGCCTAGAAACTGATATCTCCAAATGGGAACACAGATGCTTACCTCTCCAAGGGCATACGATGATTTTCTTTGCTGTGCACTTTTAGATTTATGAGGCTCTACTTATCAATTATTGGCATTAATTTATAGGAGAATGGAGTCCTATCTGGAAAAAAATGTTTTCTATATCTATATCTTGCCTGAACTGTCCATGTTTTCTTCTAACAGATTCAGTTTCAGGTTTCACATTGAAGTTTTTGGTTCATTTGAAGTTTGCACAAATGATAGATATGGGTCTAACTTCATTCTTTTTCATGTGGCTATACTATTTTCTCAGAACCATGTATTAAAGATGCTATATTTTCTTCTGTGTGTCTTATCTGCTTTTTCAAAGATCTACATTAATTCCTATGCCCTACAGGTTGCTTCTCATCTCTCATGATATTTTTTAACATGAATTATAGAAATTAATCATTTGCTATTATCAAAACCTTGAACTAATCCACATTCTTTGCTACCTCAAGACCTTTCCCTTTCACATACAGTACCACTACACATAATGCACTGTTCCTTTCATATGAGTATTAGTAGTCTCTGGTTAGTCTGCATCTATCAACCTGTACGTTGTTGAGAATTTCAGAAAGAATGCTGTAAGCTCCGCACTAAACCAATACCATTGTCTGATAATCAGCCTTCCTAATCTTCACTGTGCTTGTTTTGCATACTCAAGCCTTGTTTCTGCAGTGCTCAATATGTCCCATTCCCAGGGGAATTCATGTATGTCTCTCTTAGAGTCTTCCTTGTTACCAAGCTTCTCTGGGCTTGTGGACTATAGGCTGGTTAACCTGTGCTTATGTCTAATATCCACTTATAAGGAAGTCTATACTGAGTTTGTCCATCTGGGTCTGAGTTACCTCACTCAGAATGTTTTTCTTTTCTAGTTCCAGCCATTTGCCTGTAAATTTCAAGATGTCTTTGCTTTTTATCACTGAGTAATTAATTTTACATTGTGTAAATGTGCCACATTTTCTTTATTCATTCTTTGGTGTAGGGCATCTAGGTTGTTTCTAGGTTCTGGTTACTATGAATAAGGCTGCTATGAACAAGGCTGAGAAAATTTTATTGTTGTATGAGTGTGCATCCTTTGGGTAAACTCCCAAAGAGTGGTATTGTTGGCTCTTGAGGTAGATTGATTCCAAATTTTCTGAGAAACCACCATACTGCTTTCCAAAGTGGTTGTACAAGTTTGTACTCCCACCAGCAATGAATGAAGCTGTGAAGTTGAAGCCTGGATTGCATTGGAGACCCCAAAATGTTAGAGATGCCAGAGTCATGGAATATGGGTTCAAGAGAGCAATTAACATGGAGTTAACCAGCCCAAGAGGAAGAAGTATGTTGCAGTTATACCTAAACAGAGTTGGAGATCTGAAGAGTCTTTTGACATCGGACATGGAGATGCATCAGACATGGAGTTTACACAACCGGTTTTCAGTCAAGAGGACTTTTGACTCTAAAATAATATTCTCACTCCTTCTTGCTCTCTCTTCCCACCCCCTGTTTGTGTGTGTCTTCTCTACCACTGCTTTCCAACTCCCATTCTCCCTCTGTGTATGTAAAGTTCAAGCACAATTACTTCAAATCTCTCTTGAGACAAGTTATTGAATGTGTGTGGTGTGGGACAATGATCTGCATTCTGTCAATTATATTTTAAATAAATGCTGATTTATTTAAATCAGGAAGTATAGGCTGGACAACTAGACAAGAAGTAGAGGCATATCAATGAGAACATGAGAATTCTGGGAAGAAGGAAGTCCTAGTCTGCAGTAGTGACCCAGCCACAAAAGAAGTAAGATGTGACTGCCTCACTGAATAAGGTACCGAGCCACGTGGCTAGTATAGACATGAATAATAGGCTAATATAAGTTATAAGAGTTAATAAGAAGCCTGAGCTAATGGGCCAATCAGTTTATAACTAATGTAGACCTCTGTGTGATTTCTTTGGGACTTAACAATTGTGGGAACCGGGCAGGACAGAAACCCCGACAACATGTGTACATATATGAGTAGTGCTTTTATGTGCTGTGTGTGATTGTATGTTCTGTTTATGGGTAAGACTATTACAACCCTAAACACCTTCCGTCATCTGTGCTTACTCTAATTGATTTCCCCCCATTCATCAGCCATACTCATAATCATAGTTTATGGAAACAAAGACTTGAAACTATATTCCATAGAACCACATTCATAGGATGGGCCTTAAGCTTATTGGTAAGATTGGCAGCATTTTAAATTAAATCTTTGTGATGCAGATTTAAATCGATTCCTAGAACTTCCATATTAGTGAGTTATTTTAATAAATGGACTTTTCAATAGTTCCAGGCTACTACTGGAGCAGATAAAAGGGCTTTTACTGCAGAGCTGTTAAAGGCATATCCCTTGCATTACTGCTAAGAGCATCGCCTTGAAGCTTGTTAAATAAGAAGAATCTTGGACTCCTCCTGGAGCTGATGTCCAGGATGTGCATTTCCAAAGCTCTCCAAAAGACCATGAGCAATGACGGGCTCTGAGAAGCACTGCTTATTATTTACTATGTCTAAGAATTGTTGAAATGGTCATCACAGTGGTCCATATTAGTTGTCAAACAGATAGGATCTAGAATCACCTTTGAGGTAAACTTCAGGGCATGTCTGTGAGGAGGATCTAGATGGTGTTAATTCAATTAGGAAGACCCAAACTATATATGAGACACAGACTACACTATGATGACTATTGGAATTTAGTATGTCTTAATGCATAGTATACTGATTGTTATATATTCATGGCTTGTCTCCTCACAACATTAGATGTTTCATTTAAGTGGACAAAATATCTTTCCCTGAACTCTAATTTCCACATACTCTTGGGACTTTAATAAACTTAAATAAATAAAAAGTCTCAATGAACGAAAAAAGTTAATTAAAGAGAAAAGACACTTTCTCTTTCTGAAATTATTGATTCTTCTGGTTGTGGATATAATACACAGCATGTAAACAGTCTCTACAGGTTAAGAAAAGGTCATGATTACAGGCATTAGCCATCCTTTAAGATCTACTCCTTGAAAAGGCAAATGGTCAGCTTTGCAAAAATATCTACTATGAGGACACTCTGTTTTCGATATATTGAACTTAGGAATCTCCTTCCATTCTAAATATGGAAGCCTAGACCTCTGAACTGCCACTCTGGATTGTATTACCCTAACCTTCTTTAAAAATGAGAGTAAGAGAGGTCTGAGGATTCCTGCAAGGGAGTGCGGGCTCCTTCAGAGTGTGATGCCAGGTGTCCTGCTCCTGTACTAAGGCCATCCATCCAAAGGGGTCAGACTCTGGCCTCCAGGCAGGTCTAAAGATTCCTGCAAGGGAGTGCGGGCTCCTTCAGAGTGTGCTGCCAGGTTCGCTGTGTGATATTCCATCCTGCCCTGCACCCACCTTGGCCCTTTTGTCCTGGCGTTTACCTGGGCTGCCTAGAATCCCTGATCCTGTACCCTGGAGTTCCATCTGGACTGGTGAGTGGATGCTGACCCTGGGGCAACCTGCCCTGGAAGAGAGCACAGACCCCCTCCCCCAGCTCCCTCTGCAGGCTTGTCTTTGTTTCTCATGTCCCTGCCTCTCCCAAGCCTTTCCTAGGGTTTTCAGGTGTCCTGCTCATGTACTAAGGACATCCACCCAAAGGGTTCAGACTCTGGCCTCCAGACAGGTCTGAGGATTCCTGCAAAGGAGTGCGGGTTTCTTCAGATTGTGCTGCAAGGAATAGGTCCTGCTCTGGCATTGGGGTGATCCAACCAGATTCAGTTACAGCAAAGAATGGTCTAGGACACCAAGCGCCTCCTGGCTCCATTTGAGAAAGAGATGGGCAGGCGCCAATGCAAGAACTCCTCCAACAACATGAAAGGCAACATGACATCACCAGAATCCAGGCATCCTGAAACAACAAGAATTGAACACCCTACCCCAGAAGATATAGAAGAAACCGACCCTAAACAGTACTTTATGAAAATCATAGAGGACCTTAAACAGGAGGTAAAAAACTGCCATAAAGAAATGGAGATGACAAACAAAAAGGTAGATGAAATAAATATATCTCTCAAAGATACCCAAGAAAAACAAGAAAAAGCAATCAAACAGGTAAGGGAAACAGTACAAGACCTGATAAATGAAATAGAGGTAATGAAGAAAACACAATCAGAGGGAAGACTGGAATTGGAAACTCTGAGTAAACGAACAGAAACTTCAGAGACAAGTATTTCCAACCGAATACAAGTGATGGAAGAAAGAATCTCGGACTGTGAAGATAATATAGAGGAAATAAATTCACAGATTAAAGAACTAAACAAATCTAACAAATTCTTAACACAAAACATCCAGGATATCTGGGACACCATGAAAAGAACAAACCTAAGAATAACTGGGGGAGAGAAGGAGAAGATTTACAACTCAAAGGCCCAGAAAACATATTCAACAAAATTATAGAAGAAAACTTCCCCAACCTAAAGAAGGATGTTCCTATGAAAGTACAAGAAGCCTACAGAACACCAAATAGACTGAATCAAAAGAAAGCATCCCCATGCCATATAATAATCAAAACACAAAACATCCAGAATAAAGAACAGATATTAAGAGCTTCAAAGGAAAAAGGTCAAGTAACATATAAAGGGAAACCTATCAGAATTACACCTGACTTCTCACTGGAAACCATGAAAGCAAGAAGAGCTTGGAGAGATGTGCTACAGACACTAAGGGAACATGGATGCAAGCCTAGACTACTATACCCAACAAAGCTTGCATTCACCATCGATGGAGAAAACAAGATATTACAGGACAAAAACAGATTTGAACAATACATAGCCACAAATCCAGCCTTGCAGAAAGTAATAGAAGGAAAATCACAAACCAAGGAGTCCAACAATGCCCACAATAACTCAGGCATCTAGCGACCCTTCACCAGCACAACTAGAAGAACAGAAACACACAAACTCTACTACAAAAAATGACCACTGGATATTAATGTCACTTAATATCAATGGACTCAATTCACCTAAAAAAAGACACAGGCTAAGAGATTGGTTACGAAAACAGGATCCAACATTCTGCTGTTTACAAGAAACACACCTCAACCACAAAGACAGACATCTACTCAGAGTAAAGGGTTGGGAAAAGGTTTATCAAGCAAATGGCCCTAAGAAACAAGCGGGTGTGGCCATACTAATTTCTAACAAAGTTGACTTCAAACTAAAATCAATCAGAAGTGATGGAAAGGGACACTTTATACTCATAACAGGAAAAATCCATCAGAATGAAGTCTCAATCCTGAATATCTATGCCCCTAATATAAAAGCTCCCACTTATGTAAAAGAAACACTTCTAGAACTCAAGGCAGCCATCAAAGCACACACACTAATAGTGGGAGACTTCAACACTTCTCTCTCACCAATGGACAGGTCAATCAGACAGAAACCTAACAGAGAATTGAAAGACGTAAGGGAGGTAATGAACCTAATGGACGTAACAGACATCCATAGAACATTCCAACCAAATAGGAAAGAATATACCTTCTTCTCTGGGGCACATGGAACCTTTTCAAAAATTGACAACATACTCAGTTACAAAGCAAACTTCCACAGTTACAAAAAATATTAGTAGCCACCTGTGTCTGATTGGATCACCATGGATTAAAATTAGAAATCAACAACAATGCTACCCCCAGAAATCCCACAAACTCATGGAAACTGAACAGTCAACTACTGAACCACACCTGGGTCAAGGAAGAAATAAAGAAATTAAAGTCTTTCTTGAATTTAATGAAAACCAAGACACAACATACTTAAACCTATGGGACACAATGAAAGCAGTGCTAAGAGGAAAGTTCATAGCACTAAGTGCTCACTTAAAGAAAACAGAGAAAGCACTCATTGGTGACTTAACAACATACCTGAAAGCTCTGGAAAAAAAAGAAGCAGACTCACCTAGGAGAAGTAGAAGACTGGAAATAATCAAACTGAGGGCAGAAATCAACTAAATAGAAACACAGAAAACAATCCAAAGAATCAATGAAACAAAAAGCTGGTTCTTGGAGAAAATCAACAAGATTGACAAACCGATAGCCAAACTAATCAAACGGCAGAGGGAGAATATACAAATTAATAAGATTAGAAATGAAAAGGGGGACATAACCACAGATACAGAGGAAATTCAAGAGAATCATTAGATCTTACTACAAAAGCCTGTATGCCACAAAATTGGAAAATGTAAAAGAAATGGACACTTTTTTAGATAGGTACCACATACCAAAGTTAAACCAGGACCACGTAAATGCTCTAAATAGTCCTGTTAGTCACGAAGAATTAGAAACTGTTATCAGAAACCACCCTACCAAAAAGAGCCCAGGACCAGATGGTTTCAATGTGGAATTCTACCAAAACTTCCAAGAAGACCTAATACCTATACTCCTTAAGGTATTTCATAATATAGAAACACAAGAGTCACTGCCAAATTCCTTCTATGAAGCTACAGTTACCCTGATACCTAAACCACACAAAGACTCAACCAAGAAAGAGAATTACAGGCCAATCTCACTCATGAACATTGATGCAAAAATTCTCAATAAAATACTGGCAAACAGAATCCAAGAACACATTAGAAAAATTATCCACTATGATCAAGTAGGCTTCATCCCAGAGATGCAGGGCTGGTTCAACATACGAAAATCTATCAATGTAATCCATCACATAAATACACTGAAGGAAAAAAACCATATGATCATCTCATTAGATGCTGAAAAAACATTTGACAAAATTCAACACCCCTTTATGATAAAGGTCTTGGAGAGATTAGGGATACAAGGGTCATTCCTAACTATAATAAAGGCTATTTACAGCAAGCCAACAGCTAACATCAAATTAAACGGAGAGAAACTCAAGGCCATCCCACTAAATTCAGGAGCACAACAAGGCTTTCCACTCTCTCCTTATCTCTTTAATATAGTGCTTGAAGTTCTAGCAATAGCAATAAGACAACATAAGGGGATAAAGGGGATTCAATTGGAAAGCAAGAAGTTAAACTTTCGTTATTTGCCGATGATATGATAGTGTACATAAGCAACCCCAAAAACTCCACCAAAGAACTCCTACAGCTGATAAATTACTTCAGTAATGTGGCAGGATACAAGATCAACTCCAAAAAATCAGTTGCCCTCCAATACACAAAGGATAAGGAAGCAGAGAGGGAAATCAGAGAAGTATCACCTTTCACAATAGCCACAAATAGCATAAGATATCTGGGAGTATCTCTAACCAAGGAAGTGAAGGATTTATTTGACAAGAACTTTAAGTCTTTGAAGAAAAAAATTGAAGAGGATACCAGAAAATGGAAGGATCTCCCTTGCTCGTGGATTGGGAGGATCAAAATTGTAAAAATGGCAATTCAACCAAAGGCAATCTATAGATTTATTGCAATCCCCTTAAAGATCCCATCAAAATTCTTCAGAGATATTGAGAGGACAATAATCAACTTTATATGGAAAAACAAGAAACCCAGGATAGCCAAAACAATCTTATACAATAAAGGAACTTCTGGAGGTATTACCATCCCTGACTTCAAACTCTATTACAGAGCTACAGTATTGAAAACAGCTTGGTACTGGCATGAAAACAGAGAAGTCGACCAATGGAATCATATAGAAGACCCGGATCTTAAACCACAAACCTATGAACACCTGATTTTTGATAAAGGAGCCAAAAGTACACAATGGAAGAAAGAGGGCATCTTCAACAAATGGTGCTGGCATAACTGGATGTCAACCTGTAGAAGAATGAAAGTAGATCCATATCTATCACCATGCACAAAACTCAAGTCCAAATGGATTAAAGACCTCAGTATTAATCAGAACACACTGAGCTTGATAGAGGAGAAAGTGGGAAGTACTCTACAACACATGGGCTCAGGAGACCATTTCCTATGTATAACCCCAGCTGCACAGACCTTAAGGGCAACATTGAATAAATGGGACCTCCTGAAGCTGAGCAGCTTCTGTAAAGCAAAGGACACTGTTACTAAGACAAAAAGGCAGCCTACTGACTGGGAAAAGATCTTCACCAACCCCACAACAGACAAAGGTCTGATCTCCAAAATATATAAGGAACTCAAGAGACTAGACTTTAAAATGCTAATGAACCCAATTAAAAAATGGGGCACTGAACTGAACAGAGAATTCTCAACAGAAGAAGTTCGAATGGCCAAAAGACACTTAAGGGCATGCTCAACCTCCTTAGCAATCAGGGAAATGCAAATCAAAACAACGTTAAGATACCATCTTACACCTGTCAGAATGGCTAAAATCAAATACACCAATGATAGCCTTTGCTGGAGAGGATGTGGAGTAAGGGGTACACTCATCCATTGCTGGTGGGAATGCAAACTTGTGCAACCGCTTTGGAAAGCAGTGTGGAGGTTTCTCAGGAAATTTGGGATCAACCTACCCCAGGACCCAGCAATTCCACTATTGGGAATTTACCCAAGAGATGCCCAATCATACTACAAAAGCATTTGCTCAACTATGTTTATAGCAGCATTATTTGTAATAGCCAGATCCTGGAAACAACCTAGATGCCCTTCAGTGGAAGAATGGATGAAGAAACTGTGGAATATATATGTTAGAATACTACTCAGTGGTAAAAAACAATGACATCTTGAATTTTGCATGCAAATGGATGGAAATAGAAAACACTATTCTGAGTGAGGTAACCCAGACCCAAAATGATGAATATGGGATGTACTCACTCATAATCGGTTTCTAGCCATAATTAAAGGACATCGAGCCTATTATTCAGGATCCTTGAGAAGATAATAAAAAGGTGAACCCAAAGAAAAACATATAGTAATCCTCCTGGATATTGGAAGTAGACACGATCGCAGGTCAAAAATTGGGAACTTGAGGGTGGGGCGAGACGGGGCCAAGGGAAGATGGGGAGAGAAAAGCGTTATTCCAGAGATTCTTATGATTTTTTTGGTAACCTAATTTTTAATTGAATCTTTGGAAATTTCTCATCATATGCCCCAAGCCTTCCCCAGTTCTTCCATACCTGCCTTCCTCTAATAAAAATTAGAAAAGGAAAAGAAAGGAAAGGAAAATAGTCTCATCACCCCCTCTGGCCAATAACCTGCTCCTCCATCAACTGCAGCCATCTCTGCACTTACCAATCCACTCCTCTGACTTCCCCACCTCTCCATCACAAAATACGTCATAGTGGCTTTGAAAATTGAAGTGTATCATGGAATATACCCCTTTGTCCAAACCTTTACTTGCAAATGTTCATTGCAATAAGTCATTCATCTGGTTCAAGGCTTCTGGCTTCTGCTACACCATCAACACTGGACCCTCACCAAGACCTCTGTCAGATATCCTGTGGTTGCTCTGAGTTATAGAGATCCTGTGGCTCTGGATCCATAGGACCAGCCCCTTCATGCCCTCCAACAGTTTGTAGATGGAGTAGATGCTGGGTGGGCCAACTCAGAACCATAGATCTGGGCCTGGGTGGTAGTTGAGTTGATCAGTCCTCCAGCTCTACTATGTCCATGCCACCAGAGCCAGCTCATACACAAACCAGAGGATGGGCAGGGCCAACTCTCCTGGTCCACATTTCCATGTTGTATAATAATAGGGTGTTATATAATTATAGAACTTTTAAATGACAAAAGTAAGAGATGGAGAAGACATTTTTGTTGTTATAGATGAAGGAGAGAATTGGGAAGAGAGGGACATTTTAGTGGTGATAATTGAGAGTATGAACAATCCACATGGTGGTGGACATGGTTTCTGTCTTGACTGTACCTCAATCTTCTGTCACAATGCCAGTTGTGACATTGTACTAAGGTGGAGAAACATAGCAATGTGTACATAGGGTCACAATGATATTATCTCCTACTGTTGCCTGTGAATTTCTCACCAGTTAAAATTACATTTAAAAATAGATACCATTTAGAGACGTATAAAAAGAGTTTTGTTTCCAGAAAGTTTTCATCTTTGAGCTAAAAGTATTCCCACTGCACTGTACCCTTGTTTGCTCCTGACATTCCCAATACATAGACAGATGTTTATCAACCCATGAAGTTTCCACCTAAAAAGTTGATGTACACAAAGCTTAGTTGATAGGTGCTAGTAGATAACAATTGTTTATGTGAGCATGATTCTTAGCAATTCTGGTGGGGTTTCAGTGGAATTTTAACAAGCAAGTCAGATACTCAAGGGGTCATTTCCCATAGGACAACATATTTATCAAATGCAGCTTGCTTTACGCTGACAGTTCAGTGTTGTTTGTTCATGAGGAACAGACACTGACAGGTAATAACTTTCCTTTTCTGTTAATCCAGGGATGTTCTTCATTTTTATAATAGAAATTATAAAGACCTTTTAAAGATATTAATGAATTAGTTTCTTATTTGTTCATTTCTGTGATCAACACATGGTATTATGTATACTATATTATGCAAATTAAGGAAATGATGAGGTGCCAAATTTCAAAATAAAGCAACAGTGAGTGTTGTATAGTACATGTCATTTATCTAGAGTTTCATAAAGTGTCAGTGACAAAATCAGATCCTTATTCCTTACCTTGTGTAGCTAAACCAGTGAGGGCATTTCTGTACAATGTGTTTCATCTGCCCTGCACAAGAAGAGCAATACAATGGAGCTCTGACTTATGAAAGTAGACTCTTAATAAGGCCTGATGCTGCTCAGTAAATACACATGTACTGCTGTAAAGAAGTAGCAGTGCATACATATATGACATGGGTATGGACAGTGCACTCTTTAGTAGAGGGGAGACTAATGTGAAGAAGAATAAAGACATGCAGAGGGGAACGGAGGTGAGGATGGTCCAAGGAGATGAGATTCTTGAAAACCCTGCCAAGAAACTTATGGTTTGTGCAGTGAGAACAAACTAATTACTTTTAATCAAACTGAAAATGGGCTGTTGTCTGAGCAAATAGTTTTAAAAGGCCATTGTTTGTGTGTGTGTCATGTGTGTCTATGTGTGTGTCTAACAACATGAGACACAAAGGATTTGTTGCAAGAAAGAAGTACTAATTTTTACTGTCCATGTGTCAATAATTATCCTATATTAGTATTTATGCAAAGTAGTACGTGAAAATATTTCTCCTGAAATTTATACATAGTATCTGTATTTATGTCATTTATTTTATATAGCCGCTATGAAAACAGTAGGTTGCAATGCTGTATTCGAGTCTAATAGCTGTCCATTTTTCTCTCAGTGGCAATATTCCAAACATAGATGGGACCAGGAAACTACACAATTATAACAGAGTTCATTCTCATGGGGCTAACCAAAGATGCTACAATCCGTGCCATCTTGTTTGTTGTGTTTCTAATAATCTACTCTATCACCTTGGTGGGCAACGTGAGCATCATCATGTTAATAAGAGGCAGTCCTCAGCTTCACACCCCCATGTACCTTTTCCTCAGACATTTGGCTTTTGTAGACATTGGGTACTCCTCATCAGTCACACCTGTCATGCTGAGAGGATTTCTCACAAAGGAAACATTTATACTTGCAGCTGGTTGTGTGGCTCAACTCTGCTCTGTGGTGACATTTGGGTCAGCTGAGTGCTTCCTGCTGGCTGCCATGGCCTATGACCGCTATGTAGCCATCTGCTCACCTCTGCTCTACTCTACACAGATGTCTTCCACAGTCTGCACCCTCCTAGTGGGCGCTTCCTACGTAGGTGGATGTGTGAATGCTTGGACGTTTACTGGCTGTTTATTAAATTTGTCCTTTTGTGGACCAAATAAAGTTAATCACTTTTTCTGTGACTATTCACCCCTTCTGAAGCTTTCTTGTTCTCATGACTTTTCTTCTGAGGTCATTCCAGCAATTTCTTCAGGCTCCATCATTGTGGTCACTGTGTTTATCATTGCTCTGTCTTATGTCTACATCCTTGTCTCGATCTTGAAGATGCGCTCCCCTGAGGGCCGCCATAAGGCCTTCTCCACCTGCACTTCCCACCTCACTGCAGTCACTCTGTTCTATGGAACCATCACCTTCATCTATGTGATGCCCAAGTCCAGCTACTCCACAGACCAGAACAAGGTGGTGTCTGTGTTCTACACAGTGGTGATCCCCATGTTGAACCCCCTCATCTACAGCCTCAGAAACAAGGATGTTAAAGAGGCCATGAAAAAACTGGTGGCTAATACTCACTGGTAGCTACAAATATCTGGGATTTTAAGCAGTGTAATGAGCTCCGAACTTCCAGATGAATGGACAGTATACTATGGAAATTTGCAATTATATCAATGATATTTTAAACATAAATCTTATCTTACTATAAAAAACTTTTTCATCATAAAAACAGTGGATTCACTAATATGGCAGCATTTAGAAATTTTATTTTCAATGCTTTCTTGACTACCATTTTCTGCAGCTATAAAGATATATTCTCACATGAGTTCTGTTTTCTTTGAGTACAACCTTTAGATTTGAAGTTGTAGAATCATCTGGAATCCTTTGAATGAGAATATTATTGCCATTTAAGATCTTAACCTGAAAGAAATGACCTCTTGTTTTACAAAAATGTAACTGTTGAAGGCAGAGGTGTACGTGGTAGAAAACTTGTGTTATCAGCAGGATTCCTCTTGTGCTATCTTATCCAGCCAACTCAAGGGGTCACTCAATTTCTCCCTTATCTTTTGATACTTCATTTTTAGCAATCCATTGAACTCAGTGACTAAAGCAGCCCCAAAAGGACTTCCTAATGGGGATAATTGAGGTGATCTCACTCCTGTGGAGATGATGATATAAAGACTCAGTCTTCTTGGATTGTTACAATCTTGGGATATACTGTGTATTTAGGCCACATCTTTTGAACAATATATTTCTTTGATGCTTCTGAAACTGGAAATTCATAGGATTTTACACCTAATTCTGATATGGTCACAATATCAGAAACTTTCTTCCTGAAACAGACCAATTTTCAATTTAATGATTTAAAATTTTTTGCTTTACTTTACCCAGTTAGTGTTTGCGTATCAATTGTCTTTTGCGTAAATACATTTTTATCAAAAGTATAACACTTTAAAAAACATTTTTGTCTTCAATAAAATCTAAACATCATATTAACCCTAATAAATGTTAAATTATAAGATTTTTATTTTGGCTGATGAGAACAGATATTATATTTAACTTTAGCCCAAAGGCCAAACCAGGGTGATACTATATAATTTCCAGCAGAGTTTCTTGAATCTTCAAACAAATGGTCCTCAGAAGCCTGGGCTGTCTTTGTTAATACAGTTTCAATGGTTTGCATGAACAGTTTTACAGTCAGTTTTTACTTCCTAAGTTTACTAAAATGATTACAATAATTGTCAGTTTGTTCCTGGTTTCTTTCCCTTTTCATCACCTAACTTTCCCACCAGTATCTATTACCTATTTGGTCTATAGTTCCTCTATTAATAGCATAAGCAGTGTTGCAAGCCACAAAGGAAATTTTCTTTTTTTTAATTTATTTTTTCTTTTTTTGGTTTATTTTTTTATATTTAAAAATCTCCATCTCCTCCCCTCTTCCTCCCCCTTCCCTCCCCTCCCTTCCATCCATACCCCCCTCCCTCCCTTTTCAGGCCAAGGAGCCATCGGGGTTCCCCACTCTATGTTAAGACCAAGGTCCTCCCAACTCCCCCCAGGTCCAGGAAGGTGAGCAACCAAGCTGAGAAGGCTCCCACAGAGCCTGTCCATGCAGAAGAGTCAAAGATCAGCGCCTTTGTCCTTGGCTTCTCTGTCAGCCTCCACCGTCGGCCACATTCAGAGAGTCTGGTTTGGTCTCATGTTCCATCAGTCCCAATTCAACTGGAGTTGATCTCCCGTTAGTTCTGTCCCATCGTCTCCATGGGTGAACGCACCCCTCACGGTCCTGACTTTCTTTCTCATGTTCTCTCTCCTTCTGCTCCTCATCAGGACCTTGGGAGCTCAGTCCAGTGCTCCAATGTGGGGCTCTGTCATTTTCTTCATCTACCGCCAGGTGGAGGTTCTATGGTGATATGCAAGAAATTCATCAGTATGGCTATAGGAACTGGCCTTTTCAGGCTCCCTCTCCTCAGCTGCCCAAGGAACTAACTGGGGGCGTCTCCCTGGAAACCTGGGAACCCCTCTAGGGTCAAGTCTCTTGACAACCTTCAGATGGCTCCCTAAATTAAGATATATGCTTCCCTGCTCCCATATCCACCCTTCCTGTATCCCAAGCATCCCATTCCTCCGAGCTCCCCCCATTCTCCCCTTCACACTTTTCTCTCCCCATCTTCCCTCGCCCCACCCTCAAGTTCCCAATTTTTGCCTGGCCATCGTGTCTACTTCCAATATCCAAGAGGATTACTATATCTTTTGGGGGGTTCACCTTCTTATTATCTTCTTAAGGATCCCGAATTATAGGCTCGATTTCCTTTAATTATGGCTAGAAACCGATTATGAGTGAGTACATCCCATGTTCATCTTTTTGGGTCTGGGTTACCTCACTCAGAATAGTGTTTTCTATTACAAAGGAAATTTTCTAACTAGGCACACCTACAGGTAGAACAGTGTGCCCAGTTGGCAGTATATCCAACTACAGTGTCATGCAGGGTAAGAGACAAATTTGTCTCTAATAGTTAATATTTATATCTGGTAGGATCTGGGTTCTCACAATCAACTCACCAGTTAAAGCTGGATAAGTCCATTCCACATTCTGTACCACTCTAATCCCACTGGGGATATACCAAGTTTTTCCATTTATCCTATCGGAAACAAAACTTGGAAACTTACTCTTAATAATTTGAACTATTTATCCCTGTTCTCATTTCTTTCTCCCTTAAATTGTTAAAGTATTGGCAAAGTTGTTAGAAATGAGGGAACTGTGGGTTTCTCTGATTCTACTTCATTCTCTGTCTCTAGACTGTTCCCATTAACTCCTGATATCATCTATTTATTAACATTTCTCAAATACTCTTTTGGTTAAAATCATTCTTTCTAGAACAGTTGTACAAATGTGTATTGTTAAACTTCACAAACTACTGTGACTCTTTCAAGCCAGCAGTATGGCTATCATGGTGAAAGCAAGTAGAAAATATAGCACACATGCTCCCAGGGTAATGACAGGATTATGAAGTGAACTGTCCACAGGTTTTTGCCAGATGGACCAGGGTCTCCATGGTCTTTTTTTCTCATTTTTTATTAAAAATTTCCTTCTCCGTCCCTCCTCCTCTCTCTTCCCTCCCCTCCCTTCCACCCATACCCCCACTCCCTCCTTCTCCAGGCCAAAGAGCCATCATGGTTCCCTTCACTATGTTAAGTCCAAGGTCCTCCCAACTCCCCCCAGATCCATGAAGGTGAGCAACCAAACTAACAAGGCTCACACAGAGCCCTTCCATGCCGTAGAGTCCAGGCCCATTGCCATTGTCCTTGGTTTCTCAGTCATCCTCCACCATCAGCCACATTCAGAGAGTCCGGTTTGGTTGCATGTTCCATCAGTCCCATTCCAACTGGACTTGGTGATCTCCCATTAGTTCTGTCCAATGTCTCAATGGGTGGACGCACCCCTCACGGTCCTGACTTCCTTGCTCATGATCTCCCTCCTTTTGCTCCTCATCAGGACCTTGGGAGCTCAGTCCGGTGCTCCAATGTGGGGCTCTGTCTCTATCTCCATCCATTGCCAGGTGAAGGTTCTATGGTGATATGCAAGATATTCATGAGTATGGTAATAGGATCTGGCCATTTCTGGCTCCCTTTCCTCAGCTGCCCAAGGAACTAGCTGGGGGCATCTTCCTGGACACTTGGGAACCCCTCTAGAGTCAAGTCTCTGCCAACCCTAGAATGGCTCCCTTAATTAAGATATATATTTCCCTGTTCCCACATCCACCCTTCCTATATCCCAAGCATCCCATTCCCCCAAGCTCTCCCCATCCTCCACTTCACAATTTTCTCTCCCCATCCCCCCATATCCCCATCCCACCCTACCCCCAAGTTCTCAATTTTTGCCCGGCAATCTTTTCTACTTCCAATATCCAGGAGGATAACTATATATTTTTCTTTGGATTCACCTTTTTATTTAGCTTCTCTAGGATCACGAATTATAGGCTCGATGTCCTTTATTTATGGCTAGAAACCAATTATGAGTGAGTACATCCCATGCCAAAGGAAGAGCTATTCATTCCAAACTCGGGCCTTGCTCCCCAAAGAAGTCACATGGCTTCCTTCTATAAAACTATAGAGTTTTATTTTATTTTTTTATTTTTTAATTATTAAAAATTTCTGCCTCCTCCCCACCTCCCATTTCTCTCCCCCTCCCCCCACTCCCCTCACCCTCCCTCTCCAGTCCAAAGAGCAGTCAGGGTTCCCTGCCCTGCGGGAAGTCCAAGGTCCTCCCCCCTCCATCCAGGTCCAAGAAGGTGCACATTTAAACAGAGTAGGCTCCCTCAAAGCCAGTACATACAATAGGATCAAAACCTAGTGCCATTGTCCTTGGCTTCTCAGTCAGCCCTCATTGTCTGCCCCGTTCTGAGAGTCCGGTTTGATCCCATGCTTTTTCAGTCCCAGTCGAGCTGGCCTTGGTGAGCTCCCATTAGATCAGCCCCACCATCTCAGTGGGTAGGCACACCCCTCGCAGTCCTGACTTCCTTGCTCATGTTCTCCCTCCTTCAGCTCCTCATTTGGGCCTTAGGAGCTCAGTCCAGCGCTCCATTGTGGGTCTCTGTCTCTATCTCCATCCATTGCCAGATGAAGCTTCTATGGTGGTATGTAAGATATTCATCAGTATGGCTATAGGAAAGGGCCATTTCAGGCTCCCTCTTCTCAGCTTCCCAAGGAACTAGCTGGGGACATCTCCATGGATACCTGGGAACCCCTCTAGATTGAAGTCTCTTGCTAACCCTAAAATGGCTCCCTTAATTAAGATATCTTCTTCCCTGCTCCCCTATCCACTCTTCCTCCATCCAAAAAAAATTGATCTTATGACCAGAACCTTGTGATAATTATTTTCTAAGTAATTATCAACTGTACTATATCTGGAGGCATTACCATCCCTGACTTCAAACTCTATTACAGAGCTACAGTATTGAAAACAGCTTGGTATTGGCATAAAAACAGAGAAGTCAAACCTACGGAATCGAATAGAAGACCCGGATATTAACCCACAAACACCTGATTTTCGACAAAGGAGCTAAAAGTATACAATGGAAGAAAGAAAGCATCTTCACAAATGGTGCTGGTATAACTGGATGTCAACCTGTAGAAGAATGAAAATAGATCCATATCTGTAAATGGAATGGTGGACTGTGTCCCGCCACCTGGCTAGCTTTACCCAAAATAATTACACGGAAACTGTATTCTTTTAAACAGTGCCTGGCCCATTAGTTTCAGCCTCTTATTGGTTAATTCTCACATCTCGCTTTAACCCATATTTAGTAATCTGTGTAGCACCACGAGGGGTGGTTGACCAGGAAGATTCTTAACCTGAGTCCATCTTGGAGAGGAGAGCTATGGCGACTGCCTGAGGCGTCTGCCTGACTCTGCTTTCTTTCTCTCACAATTCTGTTCTGTCTACTCTGCCTACCTAATTTTCTTTACTATTAAAGCGCCAAGGCAGTTTCTTTATTAACCAATGAAAGTAACACATAGACAGATGACTATCCTCCATCAAATATCTATCACCATGCACAAAACTCAAGTCCAAATGGATTAAAGACCTCAATATCAATCTGAACACACTGAACCTGATAGAAGAGTAAGTGGGAAGTACTCTACAACACATGGGCACAGGAGTCAACTTCCTACATAGAACCCCAGTAGCACAGACATTAAGGGCAACATTGAATAAATGGGACCTCCTGAAACTGAGAAGCTTCTGTAAAGCAAAGGACACTGTCATTAAGACAAAAAGGCCACCTACAGACTGGAAGGAGATCTTCAGCAACCCCACAACAGACAAAGGTCTGATCTCCAAAATATATAAAGAACTCAAGAAACTAGACTTTAAAATGCTAATTAACCCAATTAAAAATGGGGCACTGAACTGAGCAGAGAATTCTCAACAGGAGAGTTGGGAGTTAAAGTTCATTTGTGATTTAAGTTTTAGTAATATTTCCTTTACAAGTGTGAATGTCCTTGCATTTGGGGCATGAATTACCATCTTGGTGGATCTTCCCTTTAATAAATATGAAGTATTCTTCCCATCTATTTTTGATTAATTTTGGTTTGAAGTCTATTTTGTTAGATATTATAATAGCTACATCAACTTGCTTCTTGGAATCCTTTTCCAACCTATTACTCTTAGGGAATGTCTATCTTTGATGTTAAAGTGTGTTTCTTGTATGCAGCAGAAGGATGAATCTTGTTTTCTCATCCATTTTGTTAGTCTGTCCTTTTTTATTGGAGAATTGGGTTTATTGATATTGACCAATGATTGTAAATTCCTGTTATTTTGTTGAGGTGGTGGTAGTGATGTGTGTGTGTGTGTGTGTATGTGTGTGTGTGTTCATTTTTGGATTTTGCTGGTGTGAGATTATTTATTGCCGTGTGAACATGGGAGTAGTTAACTTCCATGAGTTAGAGTTTTCCTCTTAATACCTTCTGTATGACTGAATTTGTGGATAGATTTATTTTAAATTGACTTTTTCATAGAGTATCTTGTGTTCTCCACCCATGGTGATTGTTAATTTTGCTGGATTTAGTGGTCTATGATGGCATCTGTGATCTTTTAGTATCTGCATAACATCTGTCCCAGCCTTTCTGGCTCTAAAACTCTCCATTGAGAAGTCGGGTATAATTCTAGTAGGTCTGCATTTATATTATATTTATATATCATATTAATATATTATTCTACATAATATATAATATTATATTATTAATATTATATTATATTTTAGTATATATAAATATACTATATTTATATAATATATATTACTTGGCCTTTTTCTCTTGTATTTTTTAATATTTAATTTGCTCTGTTTGTTTAGTGTTTTGATTATTATGTGGCAAGGGGGTGTTTCTTTTCTGGTCCAACCTATTTGGTATTCTGCAACCTTCATGTACCTTTATAGATATGACTTCCTTTAGGTTAGAAAATTTTTCTTCTCTTATTTTGTTAAAATAGTTACTGGACCTTTGAGATGGAATTCTCCTTCTTCTATTCCTATTATTCTTGGGTTTCATTTTTTCATAGTGTTCCAGATTTCCCAAATGTTTTATATCAGAAATTTTTATATTTAGCATCTTTTTTAACCAATGTATCTACTTCTTCAATTGTGTCTTCAATGTGTAAGATTCTCTCTTCCTTCTCTTGTGTTATCTTGGTGAAGTTTATCTCTGTAGTTCCTGTTTGCTTACCTAGGTTTTCATTCCCAGAATTCCCTTGGTTTGTGTTTTCATTATTGCTTATATTTCCATTTTCAATCTTAAACAGTTTTATTCATTTCCTTCAATTGTTTGTTTTGTCTTGGCTTTCTTTAAGAGATTTGTTAACTTTCTCCCTGTGATTGACCTGGGGCTATCTGCCCAAGTTGGGGACTCTGGTATGGCAATGAGGAAGTGAAGGACAATGAAAGATTGGGTCTTTGGAAGCTAAGGAGTGAGGAAGTTCCTTGGGTGGGTGATCTACCTGGTCTTCTGGTGGGTTTGGTCTGTTGTTGAGTAGGTGGTACCGGCTAAAGGAAACCAAAAGAGTAGGGAAGGTCTGTTGGTAGATGGCCTACTGGAATTCTGGTGTCTAGTGTAGCCACTGGTCCAGCAGGGAATATCTCCCTAAATTGGGGGTTGGAACATAACAGCAAGAGGGGAAGGGGATTGGAGATGGTATTGGAGGGGAACTGAGAGAGTGGACAAGGTCTTAGGGCAGACAACCTACCTGGTCTTCTGGAAGGCATGGCCTGTGCTTGGGCAAAGGGTATCTGCTGGATTTGGGGCCTGGGACACAGTGATGGAGAGGGGAGGACAAATGAGGACTGGATTTGTTGGAAGCTAGAGAGTGGAGAAGGTCCAAGGGTGGGTGGAACACCTGGTCTTCTGGCAGGTGTGAACTGTGGTGGGGTAGGGGGCATCTGCACAAGGGAACTGAGAAGGTGGAGAAGGTCTGTAGGTAGGTGGCCTACCTGGAGTTCTGATGCCCAGTGTAGCTTCTGGTCTAGAAGGGGGTTAGAACATGTCAACAAAGAGGGGAGGTGTTACGGGGAATTGAGGAAACTGTTATGGGGGCCAAAATGACAGTCAAAGAATAAAATAATTCCTAATGACTAAAAAAATAAAATAAAGATGGTGGTTGGCCACTGTGTTCTGAGTAACACAGTATGACAAATAATATTTCTCTCTAGTGGTAATCCATATGCATAAGAAAACTAAAGCCACAGACTTGATTTGAGATCTGTAAGGAACAGGGACTTGTCTTGATGATAGGGCTGCCTGACATATTTTAAATGAAGTTCTTGCTCCTCCTGCTGTTTAGAAAGCTGATATAACTGTGTACATGTGGCTTATTTCTTTTAGATATATCGCTTGTTTTCTTAATTATTTAATTTTTTGAGGTCATAATATAATTGTATAATTTCACCTCCCCTCTTCCCTTTTCATATACTTACATATAAGTTTCCTTGCTTTCTTCTACTTTCATGGCTTCACCTTTTATTACTTTCTGCTGTGTGTGTTTATGCATATGCAAAGCTATTCATAAATATATAAATACAGCCAGCAAAATCTATATAATGCTACATACTTGTGTGTGTGTGTGTGTGTGTGTGTGTGTGTGTGTGTGTGTGTATGTATGTATGTATGTATTTCAGGGATGACCATTTGGTATTACTCAACCAGTTGTGCTCTTCCCTGGGTAAGACTATTTCTCCTACTTTTAGTATTTCTTAGTTGAATGAGTATCTTCATGTAGGAGTGAGGCTTTTTGACTTTTCTCTATATACCTTAGCATGTCTATTGTTATCATTCTTGTTCTTGTTCAGTTCATGTTTAGGTAGTCTCATTAGTGAGAATTTGTAGGTAAAATTTCTGATGTTACTAGGAGACAGTTTCACAGCAGACTCTCTGTTCCCCTAGTCTTATAATCTTTCTTCTGTCGCTTCCACAATATTTGTTTTTCTTCAGCAGTTGCCAGACGTCCTATCATTACTTTTGTGAGGATTTTAACACCTTCCCATATCTCTTTGGAATACAGTCTATTCTTCTATTACCAAGCATTTTATTTATTGAAAAATTCAGCTGATATGTTTTGATCTCTCAGAATTCCTCCCAGATACTCCCTACCTATCCAAATTTATATCCTCTCTCTCTCTCTCTATATATATATATATATATATATATATATATATATATGCAAAATCAAGAAACAAATACAAACAAACAAGAAACAAGAGACATGCACACACACATACACACATACACAAATAATAGAAACAAATAAGTAATAGACTAATAAGATAAAAAGTCCATACAAAATCAAATGAAACAAAAAGTCCACAAAATATCATTAGATGTTGTAATTGGATAATACTGAGGATTACCTTTTTTCATCTGGTATTGTGTAGAGTGCTTTCCAGTACCATGAAAGCTAGTCAAAAGAGGTGAAGCTTCTTGTTATGATCCAACTCATTTTCTCTGTTTAGTGACATAGTAAGTGTTTTCAGGAGTAATGCCTAACCAACACAGAACCTTCTTAATGAGGCCAGTGGAGGCATTTTCTAGTCTGCCATCTTACTGAGAAAATACTATGTTTGGTCCTGAGTTTGATACTTTTAAATTACTTCATTTTAAGTTAATCATTTTGTATCTTATAAAAGGTCAAGGTCAAAATACATTCTTCAGCACAGTTATTGAAATCTCTTTGAATTACATAATGAGTGGCTTTTCACTCTTTAAAACTGTATTAAGCAGGTCAGCACCCTGGACCCAATGCAAGACTGTCCCCACACATTGTAACTTAAAATAAAATAATCCCACACTAGCCCAGAATGGAGTATAATAAAGGTTTATTTAATAGGGGGTGAACTCACGGAAAAGTTGGCAATCTGTTCTTCTTCTATTTTTGTCATTCCCAGAGGTAACATTATTTCTAGGAATGTCTTGTCTACAACCCCTTCTCAGGTGTCCTATTCTACCACAATTAAAACATTTGGCATTTTGATGTCTCCTCATACCTTTGAAATTGCTTCTCCTACCTAAGCCTCAGTATTACAGTCAAATGTCTTAACATTTACTTTGTCAAGGATCCATTCATCCATTGGTGCTGATCTAACCTTTAAAGGCCCAAATATCTTTTTGCATTCTAAGTTGGTATTTTCAAGGCCAGAGATTCAATAAGTACTCATCTAGCTTCTGGATCTGTTTCTCTAATTTGTACTTTAGTTAATATTTGTTAAAAGTTACTAAAGGGGTCTCTTGGGTCTTGTTATACCTTAATATATGATTCAATTCTTTTTCCTAGTTTTTGACCCCTGTCCCAAGCATTTAAGGCTGCTGAATGTCATAGGGACAAGTTGTGTTCATTATAAGTAGCTTGACTCTGTGGGTCAACATAATAGCCCTCACCAAGAATTTGATTTTGGGAAGCCTCAAATCCTTTGACCCATCCTTGCTGTTCTAAGGCTTTATCTCTCTATTAGCATTTCCATTGTAATTGTGGTCCATCTTCTAGCACTGTTGAGACTAACTGAAGCTAGAAGCCCATGTCTTTACCATCCCCCTAATAAATGAGGAATGCATGCCATAAGAAACTACTGCTTGTTTAATTTCTTTTAGATTTTTTATACTTATAGGTTTCCATTTATATTCTTTGTATCCATTTGGGTATTGATTATTAGCTGGCTTGTCAGAGGTAATAATGAGATAAGTAGCTAAAACTCTTGTTAAGTCATCTCTGACTCTGGGAAGTACCGGTATCTCCTCTTCTTGCTTATTAGTTCTGATACTTTCCTCAATTAATTCAAATCTTTTTACCACTGTCTTTTGTAAAGCCTGAATCTCTTGACACATGAATATTTCTAATGATTTCATCAAATCAAATAATTTCTCATCCTCATTCTGCACATGATTCCAAGTTATTAAATTTTTCCATTAATGATAACTTCTCATTCTTAGACATCATTTGGATGATATGCAGATTGCCTTCCTGGAGAGATAATCTATCTGCTAACTTATGATAACTTTTTAACAAATTTTGTTGTCAATTTCAATAGTATTAATTCTTTCAGATAATCTCTCAGTGACCTTTTATAAGATTTCATAACCCATTGACATGGATTGAATTTTGTCTGTCAAGTTAAAGTTATCCTTTACAAAGGTATGAGTTCTTCCAACTAATTTCTCATTATTAATCTGTAAAGACTGTATCATTTCTAAAAGTATCTCATTCTTGACTCTGTTATCAAACCATTTCTTTAAGGATATAATATGAAGAACAATGCTAAGTCCCATAGTCACAAAAATGGATATACTAGGAATCCCATATAATCCTTACAGAATTCTATCCATAGCAGAAACAAGAAGGTTATTAAGTTCCTGGATAGTAATATTGTCTGAAATTATCTTGGGGTTTGTTTGCACACAGGGCAAGGTGATGCAAGCAGTCCTGCTGCAGTTCCTTGGTGGCTGAAGCTTAAATACTAACAAATATGCTAACAAATTAATAGCATTTAAATCAATTCTGGATACAGAGATGGTCTGAGTGGAACTTAGGGCTTTCAGGCAGTTGTGAGCCTTGAAGTTACTGGCTGGAGTTCAGGCCAGGCATTCATGAATCAGAACTGGGACCATAAGCCAGAGACCCCTGTCCCCAGAGACAGAGATAGCCCTGATTAAAGCATGACTGGCGGAAACTAGAGACACAAACCATTTATTGTATGGGAGCAAGCCAAGCGAGCAGGTCAGCAGGAAATTGTCAAGTCACCACGCAGTGGACCAGCCAAATGGTTTGCAGCTACGTACCAAAGGGGTAGCTCAGCTATGGAGAGGTAGTTCAGCTGTGTGGGTAGTTCAGCAGGTATGGACTCTAGCCACATAGGCACCAATCTGTTACAATTTATAATAAAATAGTCCCACACTAGCCCAAAATTGAATATAATAAAGGTTTGTTTAACAGGGGGTAAACTCACAGAAAGGATAGCAATCTGCAGTCCTCTACATGTACTGGAAACTGAAACTGAATCCAGCAGCCAAGAGACCTACACACACTTTATGTCTACATTTATAGAGCATAAGACCATGCCCAAAGTGGGCTCATATCTTAAAGGCTTTTGGCTGAAGGAGTTCCCACAGTACCTACACCCAGCCTGAGCCTGGCCAGCATAACCCCCACCCTTTCCTCTCCTTGTCTCCTTATCCTGGCCCACACCTCTGGTAAAAACTCCTACCCCATCATAGGCCATGCCAGAGCCCTGAACCCAAGATAATACTGCCCCCATCTCACCCACACCTTCACAGCACAACCCCAAACACTCCTCCGCTTGTCACCATATCTTAGCACACACTTCTGGCAGGAGACTTCTACCACATTAGAGGCCAGGCCAGCATCCTGAACTCCAGCATCCTATTCCACCAGATGCTAGAGCAGAATCCTGAACCACAAGACCAGGTCAGCTCCCTAAAAACCAGGAATATGCTTCCTACTGCATCAGAAGCCAAGCCAGCATCCTAAATAACAGAGAACCTGCAGCCATGTCAGACTACACACATCTCCAAAACTCCAGGCTACAGCTTGGGTGCCAACCCCAATTGGATGAGAGGCCATCCAGACCAATTCAAGTGGTCAACCACAGGCCACTACAGCCAAAAGACCAGAGAAGAAAGATGGAACAAGGAAGAAAACACCCATCCAACAAAGACAACCCCAGAAATTGACACACCTAGACATGTAATCACTCCAGTCGTTTTTTTGTTTGTTTGTTTTTGTTTGTGTGTGTGTGTGTGTGTGTGTGTGTGTGTGTGTGTGTGTGTATGGCAGAATAGTCTCTCAAAGGTTAGGGTAGCACAGAGCAAATATTCTGAGTTGCTTCCCATCAATAATTACTTAAAAATGGCCTATGCATTTAGATAATATGAAGATTAAGAATCAGAAAATACATCTCTGATGTGATTATAAAGCTTTTCCTCACCATTACAATATTGCCTTAATCTAAAACACTATGAGTCTCCAAAACTGACTCAGGTAAGGGAATGGGACAAGGAGTTATCAGTAGACTGCACACGTTTCAGAACATGCTTGTGATCTCTGACCTCAGAGTTCACAGAGATCACAGCTAAAGAGCACAACCACACAGGTTGCCCTAACTGTGTTTCTAAGAAACCCCTAAGGAGTCCTTTGGGTGACACATTTTTAAATACTGTGTTGATTAACCATTGTCAACCTGATTAAATTTGAAACTACCTAGTAGACACAACTCTGAATATGTCTGTGAAGATTTCCAGAGAGGTTTAAGTGAGGAGAGAAGACTCAGCCTGAGTGTGGGTGTGGGACCTCACTATGGGATGAGACCTATGGGATGAGGTCCTAAACTTAATTTTAAAAAACAAAAAAAGAACAAGTAAGATTAATACCTGTGTTTATTTTTCTCTGCTTGCTGACTAAAGCCAACTCATATCTGGTCACCATAATAAACTTCAACTCTTCTTAAACCATTATACAAAGTAAACCCTTTCCTCCTTAAGTAAACTTTGTTAAGTACTTGCTCACAGAAATGAGAAAAGTAATCAGTACATATTCCATGTTATAGCCATGCCAAACTCAGTAGGTATCTAAGCATACATATGATCTTTGGCCCCCTTTAGGGTTTTACTATCATTCAAATAAGATTCAGGTTTTTTATTTATTTAAAATTTCCACCTCCTCCCATCCTCCCATTTCCCTCCCACTCCTCCCACTCCCCCTCCCCCTTGCTCTCCAGTCCTAAGAGAAGTCAGGGTGCCCTGCCTTGTGGGAAGTCCAAGGTACCCCCCTCCATCCTAGGAAGGTGTGCATCCAAACACACTAGGCTCCCAAAAAGCCAGTACATGCAGTAGAATCAAAATCCAGTGTCATTATCATTGGCTTCTCAGTCCACCCTCATTGTCAGCCACATTCAGAGAGTCCTGTTTGATCACATGTTCATTCAGACCCAGTCCAGCTGGCCTTGGTGAGCTCCCATTAGATCAGTCCCACCGTCTCTGTAGGTGGACACACCCCTCACGGTCCTGACTTCCTTTCTCATATTCTCCCTCCTTCTGCTCTTCATCTGGGCTTTAGGAGCTCAGTCCAGTGCTCCAATGTGGTTCTCTGTCTCTATCTCCATCCATCGCCAGATGGAGGTTCTATGGTGTTATGCAAGATATTCATCAGTGTGTCTATGGGAGAAGGCCAGTTCAGGCACCCTCTCCTCTGCTGCCCACAGACCTAGTAGGAGAAATCCCTTTGGACACCTGGGAACCCCTCTAAAGCCAAGACTCTAGCCAACCCTAAAATGACTCCCTTAGTTAAGATATCTTCTTCCCTGCTCCCATATCGACCCTTCCTCCATCTCAATTGTCCCATTCCCCCAAGCTCTCCCCAATCCTCCCCTTCTCCCTTCTCTCTCCCCATCTTGCCTTCCCCCCAACCCACCCCCACCCCCCTGCTCTGAATTTTTGCTTGGCGATCTTGTCTACTTCCAATATCCAGGAGGATAGCTATATGCATTTCTTTGTCTTCACCTTCTTATTTAGCTCCTCTAGGATCACGAACTATAGGCTCAATGTTCTTTGTTTATGACTAGAATCCACGTATGAGTGAATACATACCATATTCCTCTTTGGGGATCTGGGTTATCTCACTCAGTAAAGTGTTTTCTATTTCCTTCCATTTGCATGCAAAATTCAAGATGATGATACAATGGTTTACATAAGTGACCCGAAAAGTTCTACCAAGAAACTTCTACAGCTCATAAACACTTTCAGTAATGTAGCAGGATACAAGATTAACTTAAAAGAATCAGTAGCCCTCCTTTACACAGATGATAAATGGGATGAGAAAGAAATCAGAGAAATGTCACCCTTCACAATAGCCACAAATAACATAAAATATTTTGGAGTAGCTCTAACAAAACAAGTAGAAGGCCTCTATGACAAGAACTTTAAATCTTTGAAAAAAGAAATTGAATACTTTATCCAGAAGACAAAGAAGTGATGACAAAATTTTAATGACTGAATAATTGCCCATGGTTTAATGTATGTACAGTATCTTTTCTTTGTCTTGTACAGATGAGCACCTAGGCTGAAGACCTATTTTGACTGAATAGTGGTACATTAAAGGATTTACACAACTGACTCTTGTATGATGACTTAATTCCGTCTGGACATACATCTTGAAGAGGTGTGGATAGACCATACAGTGGTTCAGCAAATATAGAGATGTCCATATTATTTTCTGTAATTGTTATGCAAACTTACATTCCTACTGACAATATTAAGGGCTTCTTTTTCTAAGCATCCTGATCAGAATTTGTTACTATTATTATTTTTGATAGTAGACTTCCAAGTTTTTTTAGATGAAGTTTTGATTTTCATTTCCTGTTGGCTACACATAGGAAATATTCCCTTATAGATATAGGCCAATTATTCTTTTCATTGAGATAAAGTATTCTTGTATGGACTATGCTGTCTTCAAATCTGTACTGTGGCTCAAGATGACCTTGAATTTATCTTCTTGCCTCAATCTCTTGAGTTCTGAACTTGCAGGTGTATAATACAATGCCTGCCTCTGTACTCCTTTCTTAAGTAAACATCATCATTATTTTGTTAATATATAACTTTATTGTGACATTTTCATACAAATATGTCCTTATATTAGTTCTTATATGACATTAATATATGCTATATACATATAATCTATATTTGAAGGTATAAGAGTAAAGATGGTACTTGTTTTTATGAGTGGCCTTTTTTACTTAAAACAATGATCTTAAGCTCTATCCATTTTTCTGTAAATTAACTAATTTCTCTTTTATTGACAGGTCAATAAAATTCTGCTTTGAAACTACACATCATGTTTTCTTAATATCGTCTATTCATCTATTGATAAACCTCCAGGCTGCTCCCTGCAAAATTACTATGCATACTATGCAGGCTACTATGTATAGATCAACAATAAAAATGAGGATACAAGTATCTCTGTGGCCTTCTCATTTAGAATAACTTGAGTCTATTCTGGAGAGTGGTATGCATGGATAATATGGCAGTTCTATTTTTAAATCGTGTGTGTGTGTGTGTGTGTGTGTGTGTGTGTGTGTGTGTGTGTGTAAGAGCAAGTGGGGATAGAGAGAGACCCACAAAGTGTATAATAATTCCTTTTCCCATAACCTCTCCAATATTTGTGATCATTTATTTTTTTTATAAAAGACCCCCAAAGTCATTTTAATTCCTCTATAACTAATGGTTAAGACTACATTTTTCCCCAGGATCTTCTTTGCGGTTTTTATTATTATGTCAAGATTATTTAATTCACTAATGTCTGGATCATCTGGTTTTTGTTTGTTTGCTAGTTTGTTTTGTTTTGCTTTCAGTTCTTTATATAACGTAGATATCAATCCACTGTTAGATATATAGGGCTCAGTATCACAGTACACAAATTGTTTGAACTCTTCAGTCTCTACCCTATCTAATGAAAAACGAGAACAGCAAAAGAATTTATACCCCAATATACCATGAAGATTCACTATGTGCAAAATGCTTAATATAATTATCAGTAAAAAGGGATGTTGATGGGAAAATTGTTTGTAATTATTGTACTGTATCTCAAAATAACCCTGCAATAACAAGGCTACAAGGGATTCTGAAATTAGAATTAGCAAGAGAACTAAACTACCAATGTGTCTTAAAGCTGAAGAGTTACTGTTCTGCTATGACCTACCTACACCAAGAGATGATACTTTGCCTCTACTTCTATTCTTGGTGGCATCCGGGTCATTAAAAAATGCTAATTCTTTATGCAATTTTTGGACATTCTTCCTCTGTCTTCTTACACAATGATAGAAAGTGTAAAACACTTTTATTATTTAAAAATATATGAATAAATATATAAATGGAATTCAACTTCATTTGAGGTTTCACTTCCTGCTCCCGAAGGGTTCTTGATGACATATGTTAAAGAAGGTAATTAAAAATACTATTTGAAAAAAATATTAAGTGGATAAAACTAGGTTTGGCTTTTATATTTGAAATTTAGCAATATTTATTTTTCACAATCATCCAAGTAAACATTAAATTAATTGTTCATAAGAAAATTGTTATGTTATGATGTAGTAAATATTAAATTGTACATGGCTATACATGAACACCTAGAGAGAACAAAATAATAAACTGACCACTTGAGAATTGACATGATCTTGGAAACTTAATTGCTTTTCCTATGACTTGAATCACTTAGTATCCATCACAGAAAAAGAATACTCCCTGGTACTTCAGAATTCACACTTGAGTCTTTAGCATCTTCAGAGATTTATGCCAAAAGGAGACTACAAAAGATGACTATAACCACCACAACCTTGACTCTTCACTGAAAGATGAATGCATGCTCATTTCAAGACGTAGGACTTTGGCTATTGGTAATGAATCTGGTTGACTGGTTTTCATTTAACATCTGAAAAAAACATGTATGTATTTGATCAGTCGCAGCACTAAAAAGGCAGTTATAATCAAGCAGTCTGCCTGTGTGCCACCTTGGCTGGTGTGATTTGTTTCTAACATCAGTTTATGAGAGAAGAAGCAGCCATAATCAGAGAAACAGGGTTCCTGTTTACCTACACATACAACACCGCAAGTCCTACTTTTCAACATTATCTAAATGTGTCACTGTTGAAAGAGTTGAAATCTGTGGGAATTTACTGATATCTAATGATTCAAGTAAAAGATTTAAAGGTTGTTAAAAACTATGCATGAAGAGTTAACTTTGCTTAGAAAAAGCTTACTATATCTAATGCAACTGCTTATATGTTGAAAACATTATATCATCTTATAAAAACCTGATTAGAAATTAGTAATATATCAAGAAGTCATTTGTTTTCAATAAGCCTCTTTTAGTTATGTGTTGAGTTTTAGTATGTTCTTTTCATAAAGATTACATAGATATTTCAAATTATTTGGTAAAATACTTTATATTTCAAATATATACAAATCTAACAAATTTACAATAATCTTATTGATAATTTAAAATTCCTATCTAGTAGATGTGTGAGTAATAATTTTATCTATACAGGGAACTCATACAATATCTATTAAAGTCATTCATTCCAATCAATTCTAGTTTATAGGAGTCTGAGATTTTTATTATTTAACATTATTATTATATAGATATTAAGTAGGACAGTTCAGGCAGGTTGAGTATCTAATTCTGATTTTACTATTATGTAGCACATGTAAGTTAAGGAATCTGTTTTCAAAGTATTAAAATACAAATTTATTAAAATAGTATTTTATAAAAATGTAGAATTTTATGTAAAACCAAAACATTTATGAAAATATTGCAATTCCATAAATGACCTATATGTATCTATGTATAATTCTTAGATTAATGCTTGTTTTTTTAAAGAAGCATTTAAAGATTAGTTGTATGTATCTATGCATAATTCTTAGATTAATGCTTGTTTTTTTTTGAAGAAGCATTTAAAAGATTAGTTGCTATCTGAGTGTTTCCTACAAAACTATGCATTCACCTTTCTTAACATGCCCAGGATTTGTTTCTGTTATTCTCATCTTTTACTTTTATATTTTGCTTTAAGGTGTACTTGGTTAAACAATATAATGTGAAAAAAAGGGCATATTATGTGAAGAAAAGTTTTTTGGTGATTCTGCTAAGGAACTTTAAAATTACAGAGTGACTCATCCTTGTAAGCAGATAAATATGGCTGTTTGGGCATCTTTAAAGACAAATGTTTGTGTATTCATGAGAGTAAAACTACCCATTTATAAATCCCTTTCTGTCCTGTCTCCCTCACAGCCCGGTTCTGTCAGCAGCTACACTGTCCCATGGCTCTCTTGGAGAAAGGGAACAGTACTGCAGTGACAGAGTTCATTTTATTGGGCCTGACAGATGACCCAGTCCTTAAAGTCATCCTCTTCATCATCATCCTGTGCATCTACCTGGTGACCATGTCTGGGAACCTCAGCACCATCCTTCTCATCAGAGTCTCTTCCCAGCTCCATCATCCCATGTACTTTTTTCTCAGTCACTTGGCCTCTGCTGACATAGGCTACTCATCTTCTGTCACCCCCAATATGCTTGTCGGCTTCCTGGTGGAGAGAAACACCATCTCCTACTTTGGATGTGCCATCCAACTGGGCTCAGCTGTTTTCTTTGGGACAGTTGAATGTTTCCTTCTGGCTGCCATGGCTTATGATCGTTTTATAGCAATCTGTAGCCCACTGCTTTATTCAACCAAAATGTCCACGCAAGTTTGTGTCCAGTTGCTTGTAGTGTCCTATGTTGGTGGCTTTTTTAATGCTTCCTCCTTCACGATGTCCTTCTTTTCTCTTCTCTTCTGTGGCCCCAATGGTGTCAATCACTTTTTCTGTGATTTTGCTCCATTAGTAGAACTCTCCTGTTCTGATGTCAGTGTCTCCTCAGTTGTCCCCTCATTCACAGCAGGCTCCATCATTGTGGTGACAGTGTTTGTCATAGCCGTATCCTACATCTACATCCTCATCACCATCCTGAAGATGCGCTCCACTGAGGGCCGCCAGAAGACCTTCTCCACCTGCACCTCCCACCTCACTGCAGTCACTCTGTTCTATGGAACCATCACCTTCATCTATGTGATGCCCAAGTCCAGCTACTCCACAGACCAGAACAAGGTGGTGTCTGTGTTCTACATGGTGGTGATCCCCATGTTGAACCCCCTCATCTACAGCCTTAGGAATAATGAGATCAAGGGTGCTCTGAAGAGACAGATTGGTAGGAAAATACTTTCTTAAAGATATCTGTTATTTTTAAAGACTTGATATATTAATGATGCTTAATTGATATAATACAAAAGTGAGTGTCTTGATTGAAAAAGCTTGATGACAGTGTTAGAATGTGAGAAGCTTTACAATAAATATGGGGGTTCAAATTTCATATAGCATAGGAAACCAGACAATTCTTTAATAATGTCAAATGTCTTTAAAATTAAAGACATAAATCTAATCAGACAAACAAAAATTGCTAAACATATGTTAAAAGTTACATTAATACTTTTCAAAGTTATTCATTAACTATGTCACAGATTGGATCTTAATTGTCCCCAAAGTCTCATGTCATTATGAAAAGCCTGTTCCCTATTGTAGTGCATGTGGGGAATGATACAAACATTTAGGAATTAAGACTAGTTGTTAAATTTGTATTACTAAGGCATGTCATAAATAATTATTGCTTTATTTGGGGAATTATAATTTCATGCCCCTTTCTTCCCTCCAAAACTTCCCAAATGTACCTTCTTGTTCTTTCAAATTTATATCTTCTACTTTTCACTTTTATTAACAATTTTTGTTTTTTGTTTTTTTTTTTTTTTTTGGTTTTTCGAGACAGGGTTTCTCTGTGGCTTTGGAGCCTGTCCTGGAACTAGCTCTTGTAGACCAGGCTGGTCTCGAACTCACAGAGATCCGCCTGCCTCTGCCTCCCAAGTGCTGGGATTAAAGGCGTGCGCCACCACCGCCCGGCTTATTAACAATTTTTGAGTCCAATTAGTGCTGCACAAATACACATGGGTGTGTGAACATCCACAGGGCAAATAACATACCAGTAGCTGTGTTCAGAGAAGATAGTGACTCGCCCTCCTCAAGAACCATCTGCTGCCAGTAGTTCCTCTGATGTGGGTGAGACAGGGCTCTCCTTCCATTCTTTCCAATGCCCCTTCTGCAAAGTTCTCTGGGACTGTTAAGGTAGTTATTGGTATTGACGACCCATGCTCAAGTGAGCACACAGAGTACTTTGGTCAGCTATAACCCTCGGCATTAACCACTACCCTCTGCATAGAGAAGCATGTCTGACCAAGGTTGGGAGCAACACAAACTTCTCTGGGCTGATGATTCCTGCCTCCCTGAACTCCTTCCTGTGTGCCCCTGCCCAGCTCTGGCGGTCTTCTTTTCTCAGTCTTCACTCAAGGTGGTTCTAAGACCACTTCCTGTTGCCTGTGGGCCAAGATGTAGAACTCTCAGCTCCTCAAGCACCCATGTCTACCTTTGCACCACTATGGTACATCATGATGACAATGTGCTAAACCTCTGAAAATGTGAGGCACCTAATTAAATGTGTTTCCTGTAGAAGAATTGCTGTGGTCATGGTGTCTATCCACAGAAAGAGAAACCCTAACCAAGACAGAAGTTGGTACCAGGGACTGGGGTGTTATAGTAGGCCTGATCATGGTTCTGTTTGAAGGAACGTGGACCTTGGGACTGTGAAATAGAAAAGCAGTTCAATAATTTAGTGCTTAACGGGTCATCTTAGTAGGAGAATGGAAGACTGTGGTGCTGAGTGTAATTTGATAAACTGTGGGGGGCTGGCTCAAAAGGTTTCAGGGGAGTAAAATATTACTATGTGGCCTAGAGATTGTTCATATGATATTTTTGTTAAAGAATGTGACTGCTTTGCCCTTTTCTGAAGTCTACTTGAGACTGAAGTGAAGCAACATGAATGCATTCCATTTGCTGAGGAAATCTCAAAACAGTCTAGTATAGACTTTCCTGTGTGGTTATTAGTGCTCATGTTTGTAAAGATTTATAAGGAAAGGGAGCAAGCTGAGCAAGAAAAAATAGAAAATGTAAGATTTGAGGAGAAAAGAGAACCAGGAAGTGGAATGGAACTAAGTCCTATTTTAAGGAGATAAAAAGATCATGATCAGAATAAATGGAGTGGTGACATCAGTGCAAGATGCCACCTAAGTATATCAGTTTGCAAGTTACATCTGTGTTCATGACGAAAATTGGTCTATAAGTCTCTTTCTTCATTGCATCTTTATTGGTTTGGGTATTAGGGCAACTGGCCTAATAAGACAAATCTGTTACCAATGTGTGAAATAATTTTAGGAGTATAAATGTTAGCTCATCTTTGAAAGTCCAATAGAATTCTGCAATAAAAACATCTGGTCATAAACTATTTTATTTAATGGTTCCTTCTATTTCACTAGGGCAGATGTAGGTCTGTTTTAAATGCTTATCTATCTTTATTTCACCTTGATAAGTGGTACCTATACAGAAAATTATCATTTCCTTCAAATTTTCCAACTTGATGGAGCACAGGTTTTTTAAGTATTTTGTCTGGATTGTCTCATTGTTTATTGTTATAGCCCGCTTTTCATTTCTAATTCTGACCATTTTAATAGATAGTCTCTCTCTCAGCCTTTTACTTAATTTGAATCAGTGTTTGTCAATCTTACTCGTTTTCTAAAAGGACACACTACTTTTTCATTGATTCTTTGTAAATTTTTGTTTATATTTTATTGATTTCAGCCCTCAGTTTTATTTTTTCCATCTGTTCATTTTGAGTGTGATTTCTTCCTTTTGTTTTAGAGCTTTCAGGTATTCTGTTAAGTTATTAGTACGAGACTCCCTAATATTTCTACTGAAGGCACATAGTACTATATACTTGCCTCTTAGAACTGCCATACTTATAATCATAATATGTTTCAATATATTGTATATTTATTTTTATTCAGTTCTAGAAAGTCTTTAATTTTATTCTTTATTCCTGTCTTGACCCATCTTTCATTCAGTTGTGAGATGTTCATTTTCCATGAAATTGTAAGCTGTCTGTTCTTTCTGTTGTTGTTGATATCCAGCTTTATTCTGTGGCAGTCAGATAGGGCTCGGGGTGTTACTTTAATTTTCTTGTATCTGTTGAACATTGCTTTTTGTGTCTGAATATGTGGCCAATTTTAGAGAAAGTTCTATGAGATGCTGATAAAAAGATATAGTCTTACGTGTTTAGGTGAATTGTTCTGAAAATACCTGTTGGGTCCATTTGGTTTATGATGTCTGGTAACTCCAGCATTTCTCTGTTTATTTTTTGTCTGGAAGACCTATTGGTGAGAATGTGGTACTGAAATCCCCCACTAGCTGTGTGTGATGTGATTTACACTGTAGTGGTGTTTCTTTTACAAACTTGGATACTTGTTTTTGGACATACATGTTAAGAACTGCAATGTCCTCTTGGTGAGTTCTTCTTTCCCTTTGACAAGTACATAGTCTCCTTGTATGTATTACAGCTTTGCGGGGAATGGTATCCTGACCATCAGAAGCCAGGCAATACCTATAGCTCTGTTCTGGTGGGGAATGGTTTCTCCAGAGGTATAGCAGTTCTCCTCTCCAGAAAAGCTGTTAGTGCCCTGCCCTGCCCTGCCCTGCCCCACCCCTCCCTGCCCGAGTTTCCCTGCAGAGATACAACAGTTCTGCTCCTGTTCCGGTGAGAGTCCTTACAGCTCTGCTCTGCTCTGGTTCAAGTTATTACTTCAAGGTCATTACCCAGACCTCATTCAAGAGATTTATTGTTAGGGAGGAACCCAGGAGAGTGGCTGCCTCTGCCAGGGTGGGAAATGGTAGCCCCAAACTGAACTGACAGAGGACTTATATAGGGTTTCTTAGTGGTGGAGTTCTTCCAGGATGAAGTATTTCAGAATGGGAAATGATCAAATTTCAATTCCTGAGCTTGGACAAGATCAGAGATTGGCTGGATTTCATACTTAGGGATTGGTTGATCGTTTCTTTGGCTCTGGAGCCAGAAACAGTGTTTCTTTCACTGGCCCTTTTAAATCCTTCAGCTCTGGTTTCTGAGCCAGAGAATTAGCTCTGGTTTCAGGTTCAGAGTGTGTTTCTTTGGCTCTTGTTTCAGGGTCAGGGTGTGTTTCTTTGGCTCTGGTTTCAGGGTCAGGGTGTGTTTCTTTGGCTGGTCTTCAGCTTACTGTCCTTTCCTATCTCTTCTGATTAGTTTTGGTTTGAACTCTATTTTGTCAAATACTAAATTGGCTACACCAGCTTGCTTCTAAAGTAAATTTTCTTGGAATTTTCTTTTCATCCTTTTACCCTGAAGTAATGTCTATCTTTGATGGTAAGGTATGTTTCTTAGCAGCAGAAGGATTGATCCTGTTTTCAGAACCACCCTGTTAGTCTCTGTCTTTTTAGAGGGCATCTGCTACCATTGACATTGAGAATTATCAGTGAGGAATGTTTGTTGATTCCTGTTATTTTGTTGTAGTGGTGGTGGTAGTGGTGGTGGCAGTGGCGGCAGTGGTAGCAGAGTGTTTGTTGGTTCCTGTTATTTTGTTTTTGTTGTAATGGTGGTGGTGGTGGTGGTGGTGGTGGTGGTGGTGGTGGTGGTGGTGGTGGTGTGTGTGTGTGTGTGTGTGTGTGTGTGTGTGTTTCCCTTCTTTTGATTTGCTGCTCTGGGATATTTTTTCCTCCTTGTGTTTTCTAGGGAATGATTATGGTTGGATTTTCCTAGCTCTTTTTGTAGGGAAGACTTTCTAAATAAATAATTGCTTGAATTTGGTTTTACCATAGAATACCTTATTTTTCTCCATCAATTATGATTGAAAGTTTTTTTGATATAATTGTCTGGGCTGATATCTGTGCTTTCTCAGATTCTATAGAACATCTGTCCAGACTGTTCTGACTTTTAGAGTCTCTACTGAGAAATCGACTGTTATCCTAAAAGGTCTGCCTTTATATGTGTCTTAGTTATGGTTTCTATTACTGTGACCAAAACCATGACCAAAAAAACAAGTTTGGGAATGAAAGGCGTTTTTTGGCTTACACTTGCACGTTGCTGTTCATATTAAAAGAGTCAGGACAGGAAGTCAAACAGGACAGGATCTTGGAGGTGATACTGATGCCATGGAGGGGTGCTGCTTACTGGCTTGCTTCTCATGGCTTGCTATGACTGCTTTATTATAGAATCCAGGACAATCATCCCTGGGTGGTCCCACCCACGATGGGCTGGTCCCTCCTGCTGTGATCACTGAGAAAAAGCCTTACAGCTGAATATAATGGAGGCATTTCCTCAACTGATGATACTCCCTTCTCTCTGATGACTCTAATTTGTGCCAAGTTGATATACAAAACAAGCCAGTACAATATGCTACTGTCTTTTTCCCTTTCAACTTTTAATATTCTCTCTTTGTTCTGTATGTTTAGTGTTTTGATTACTATGTGCCCAAGGGCCTTTCTTTTCTGATCTAGTCTATTTGGTGTTTGGTATGTTTGGGAAATTGTCTTCTAAGACTTTGTTGAGAATACTGAGCTTGTTTTCTGTCTTTAATCTATGCCTATTACTATTCTTTGGTTTTGTCTTTTCAGAGTATCTTAGACTTCCCAGATGTTTTATGCTGCAAAATTTTTAGATTTATCATTTTTTGACTAAAGTATCCATTTTTTCTATCATATCTTCAATGATTGAGATTCTCTCTTTCATCTCTTGTACTTTATTGATGAGACTTGCTTCTGAGGCTTTAGTTAAAGTATCTAAATTTTTAATTTGCCAATTTCCCTCCATTTTGTTTTGATTTGTTTTGTTTTGTATTATGAGATAGGTTTCTCTATGTAACAGTCCTAGCTGTCCTGGAACTAGCTCTTGAACACCGGCTAGCCTCGAACTCACAAAAGAGAGCTCTGCCTAGCTCTGCCTCCTGCTTGCTGGGTTTGAAGATGTGCACAACCACTGTCTGGCTAGTTTGGGTTTTATTTACTGGTTCTATTTTTATTTTTGGATGTTGGATTATTTTATTTACTTTTTTCCACTGTTTGCTTTACATACATTTCTTAAAGGATTTATTATTTCTTCTTTAAGGGTGACTATCATATTCATAAAGGCAATATTAAGGTCTTTGTCACATGCTTCAGATATATTACATTTCTCAAGGCCTGCTGTAGTAGGGTTGTTGGGCTGCAGTAGAGATATATTGAATTCCTGACTGTTATCATATGCAAATTCCACACTGAATATTTCTAATCTTGTATGCACATTACTTTTGATTTTCTGATTTTCTGTAATTATATGCATTTCAAATATCTCATACCTTTAATAAAACTAATATATTATAGACTATGTTCATTCTTTCCAATATCCACCAAATGGTACTAGTTTTAT
Source organism: Arvicola amphibius (assembly GCF_903992535.2). NCBI lineage: Eukaryota > Metazoa > Chordata > Mammalia > Rodentia > Cricetidae > Arvicola > Arvicola amphibius. The sequence goes on from NC_052047.1 coordinate 110,250,256, forward strand.
TTCTTTTATATGTTGCTTTCATTAACTTCCAAATTTAGTGTTTCTGCATTTCTTTTGGCTTGAAAATCTTTCTCTGCACTTGATGGGAAAATTTGAGCCTTGAGTTTGTTCATTTTCAATTTACCTCCATATATCACTGGGTTTTGACTACACTGCATACAAGTTCAATCCTAGAGCTCTCTTGGCTACTATCTACGCATGGTTTGCTTTCTTGTATTTCCTGTTCTGAGCATATGTGTGATGTCTTTCAACAACATGTCTCACAGAAACATGCCATAGTTTTGTCTTTGCCCCCCCTCAATAACCCTACAGTGCATGTTTGTAGTACTTTCTTCTAAATTATCAAATACCTTATGTTGAAAGAAAATATTCGAATGTTAGGTCCCCCTATCTCTGGTTCTCATATGTTCTATGGATATTCACAGAATTCTTATCCTGTAAACTCTAATTTGATATTGAACTTAGCATTTATACTTGTTCAGATTGTGGTCCCATGGGTTTGATTAAACTGACCAATGCTGCCATTGTTGCAACTGAAAACTCTGAAGTTGATCTAATTCACATGTGTGAGTACTGACTTCACACAACTAACAGATCAGAGAGAGGCATCCAAGGTGAACAGGAGGACATTCTGTGGTCCTTGCTGGGGCATTGAGCTCCGAGAGATGACTATGATGAGCATTCTGTGCCCTAGCGCATCAACCTCTTCTACTCGGTTGGTTTTCCCTCTTCTTTATTTTTGTTTTGCTTTGTCAAGTTTTTGTCTCACAGTATCCAACCCAAACTCTTAGTCAACATCACTTACTTTTTTATTGTTTTTTTATTAAAAATTTCTGCCTCCTCCCGGCCTCCCATTTACCTCCCCCTCCCTCCTCCACTCCCCCTCCTTCTCCTGTCCAAAGAGCAGTAAGGGTTCCTTGCCCTGTGGGAAGTCCAAGGTCCTCCCCCCTCCATCCAGGTCTAGGAAGGTGAGCATCCAAACAGGCTAGGCCCCCCAACGCCAGTATATGTAGTAGGATCAAAATCCAGTGCCATTGTCCTTGGCTTCTCAGCAGCCCTCATTGTCTGCCATGTTCAGGGAGTCCGGTTTTATCCCGTGCTTTTTCAGTCCCAGTCCAGCTGGCCTTGATGAGCTCTGATTAGATCAGCCCCACCATCTCGGTGGGTGGATGCACCCCTCGTGGTCCTGACTTCCTTGCTCATGATCTCCCTCCTTCTGCTCCTCATTTGGACCTTGAGAGCTCAGTCCGGTGCTCCAATGTGGGGCTCTGTCTCTATCTCCATCCATCACCAGATGAAGGTTCTATGGTGATATGCAAGGTATTCATCAGTGTGGCTATAGGATCGGGCCATTTCCAACTCCCTCTCCTCAGCTGCCTAAGGAACTAGCTGGGGGGCATCTCCCTGGGCACCTGAGAACCCCTCTAGAGTCAAGTCTCTTGACAACCCTAAAATGGCTCCCTTAATTAAGATATATACTTCCCTACTCCCATATCCACCCTTCCTATATCCCAAGCATCCCATTCCCCTAAGCTCTCCCCATTCTCCCCTTCACGCTTTTCTCTCCCCATCTCCCCTTAGCCCCATCCCACTCCACCTCCAAGTTCCCAATTTTTGCCTGGCAATCTTGTCTACTTCCAATATCCAGGAGGATAACTATATGTTTTTCTTTGGGTTCATCTTCTTATTTAGCTTCTCTAGGATCACGAATTATAGGCTCCATGACCTTTATTTATGGCTAGAAACCAATTATGAGTGAGTACATCCCATGTTCATCTTTTTGGGTCTGGGTTACCTCACTCAGGATGGTGTTTTCTATTTCCATCCATTTGCATGAAAAATTCAAGATGTCATTGTTTTTTACTGCCGAGTTGTACTCTAATATGTATATATTCCACACTTTCTTCATCCATTCTTCCACTGAAGGGCATCTAGGTTGTTTCCAGGTTCTGGCTATTACAAATAATGCTGCTATGAACATAGTAACATCACTTACTTTTAATTTTTGTTCTTAGAATCCTATTGTAGACTATAAGTTCTATTTTGACCATTTCTCATTTGCAACACCAGAGACATCGAATAGAGCTATTATATGTAAGAATTCTAAACTGTATTTCTAAAATATATTCAAAGATGGAATTTTCTTCTGAAGCACTCAAGGAGAGACAGGAAAAGGAATGAATGAGTGTGGTAGCCACCATCTTCTGAAGATTGCCTGAATCTCTACTGAAGGTAATCACAGCTTCAGGAAAAGACAGCCAGGAAAGCCCCAGCATGCAGAGCAGGGTGTGTCTCTGACCATGAAGTCTTTCTAAAACTTTCCTGTTCTCAGTCTCATGATCGAACATAGAAGCTTGACTCTACTGGGAAAGTTTTTTGGTGTTTCTCTTGGCTCTTGGAAACATGGGAACCTGCTTATTCCATCACAAGAACTCCTACTTTGTACCTGGTATAGAACAACACAGATTAGCCCAGGCAAGACACCAGAGCTGGGCAGGGGCACACAGGAAGGAGTTCAGGGAGGCAGGAATCATCAGCCCAGAGAAGTTTGTGTTGCTCCCAACCTTGGTCAGACATGCTTCTCTATGCAGAGGGTAGGGTTAATGCCGAGGGTTATAGCTGATCAAAGTACTCTGTGTGCTCACTTGAGCATGGGTCATCAATACCAATATCCACCTTAACAGTCCCAGAGAACTTGTGTGATAGCCACCATCATCTGAAGATTTCCTGAATCTCTACTGAAGGTAATCACAGCTTCAAGAGAAAGACAGCCTTTGGGAAGGGGAGTTGGAAAGAATGTAGAAGCGGCAAATTGAGAAAAGTACTGTGAAATGCTGACTTCTAGATATAACTTAGCTGTTTTAAAATGAATACAGTTACCTGTGCAAGATAAGGCCAATCAAAATTCCAGCAGGAATGAAAGAAGAGCCCTGCCCACCCCTGTCAGAGGAACTACTGGCAGTAGGTCATTCTTCAGGAGGGAGAGTCTCTCTCTTTTCTGAACACAGGTTCTGGTATGCTACTTACCCTGTGGATATACACACACCCATGTGCATCACTAATTAGACTCAGATGTTATTAATAAAAGTAAAAAAACCAGAAGCTATGAATTAGAAAGAACAGGGAAGGACATATGTGAGGTTTGGAGGGAAAAAATGAGTGTAATCATATTATAATACCCCCAAATAAAGGAACTAATTTAAAATATTTAGAAAAGGATTATTAAGTTGGAGGTGCATTGCATGTGGGTACTATGTGAAGTGTGTGGAAGAGAGTAGTTAGTGGATATGATCAATATACATACTGTAATGTATGAAACTTTCAAAATGTAAAAAATTATTAGAAATGGAAATCCACAGACGAATTACAGGTAGATTCCTTCCTCTTCTCTACAGACCCCACAATTAAGCTATGACCAGTGGCCAAGACCACAGATCAGGAGTTTTGTAGGTCTAAACAGTCCAACCTTACAGATAACCTTTCTACAATATTCCTAGATATTTTAGTCTTTTGTTGTTTCTTATCATGCAATTGGATGGATAGATGTAATAGATTTATCTCAAGATAACTTAGTGTTAAAAAAAACAAAAACATACCCCCAAAAAACTGAAGACTCTATAAACCAGCTTTCTGTTACTATAACAAATAACTAAGTTAATCAACCTACAAAAAGAAAAGGTTTTTCTGAAGCAGAATTTTAGAGGTTTCAGTCCCTGGTGAATTGAGGCCATTAATATGATCTTTGTTTGCACATCATGGTAGAGATCTGTGATTGAACAAAGACACTCACCTCCTGACAAATAAGGAAAATAGACAAAGTTCTGAGTGACATCACTTGTATATGGCATATCTTGAGTAAAATAAATATCACAACTATTCTCAATATCTAAGTGTTTCTAGCATTCCCAATGAGTGCCACAAATTAGGGAATAGGCTTTGGCCAATGACATGAGACTCTGGGGAAAATTAAGATCCAATCTGTAACCTGGTTAATGATGAACAATGTTGAAAAATATTACTGTAGCTTCAAAATTATTTTAGCAATTTATATTTGTATAAATAATTTATGCCCTTAATTATAAAATTGATTTAATTTTTGTTAAAGAAACTTCTAATTTTCTATTTAATATAAAATTTGAACCCTCCTATTTATTGAAAAGCTCCTCACAAACTAACATGTCATCAAGCTTTTCAATCAGGACACTCACTTTAGTAATATATCAATTAGGCATTATTAATATATCAAGTCTTAAAAATGACAGGTAGCTCTAAGAAAATGTTTTCCTACCAAGCTGTGTCTTCAGAGCACCCTTGATCTCATTATTCCTAAGGCTGTAGATGAGGGGGTTCAACATGGGGATCACCACCATGTAGAACACAGACACCACCTTGTTCTGGTCTGTGGAGTAGCTGGACTTGGGCATCACATAGATGAAGGTGATGGTTCCATAGAACAGAGTGACTGCAGTGAGGTGGGAGGTGCAGGTGGAGAAGGCCTTCTGGCGGCCCTCAGTGGAGCGCATCTTCAGGATGGTGATGAGGATGTAGATGTAGGATACGGCTATGACAAACACTGTCACCACAATGATGGAGCCTGCTGTGAATGAGGGGACAACTGAGGAGACACTGACATCAGAACAGGAGAGTTCTACTAATGGAGCAAAATCACAGAAAAAGTGATTGACACCACTGGGGCCACAGAAGAGAAGAGAAAAGAAGGACATCGTGAAGGAGGAAGCATTAAAAAAGCCACCAACATAGGACACTACAAGCAACTGGACACAAACTTGCGTGGACATTTTGGTTGAATAAAGCAGTGGGCTACAGATTGCTATAAAACGATCATAAGCCATGGCAGCCAGAAGGAAACATTCAACTGTCCCAAAGAAAACAGCTGAGCCCAGTTGGATGGCACATCCAAAGTAGGAGATGGTGTTTCTCTCCACCAGGAAGCCGACAAGCATATTGGGGGTGACAGAAGATGAGTAGCCTATGTCAGCAGAGGCCAAGTGACTGAGAAAAAAGTACATGGGATGATGGAGCTGGGAAGAGACTCTGATGAGAAGGATGGTGCTGAGGTTCCCAGACATGGTTACCAGGTAGATGCACAGGATGATGATGAAGAGGATGACTTTAAGGACTGGGTCATCTGTCAGGCCCAATAAAATGAACTCTGTCACTGCAGTGTCGTTTCCACCCTCCAAGAGAGCCATGGGACAGTGTAGCTGCTGACAGAACCGGGCTGTGAGGGAGACAGGACAGAAAGGGATTTATAAATGGGTAGTTTTACTATCATTAATACACAAACAATACAATTGCCTTTAAAGATGCCCAAACAGCCATATTTATTTGCCTGCAGGGATGAGTCACTCTGTAATTTTAAAGTTCTTTAGCAGAATCACATAAAAACTTTCCCTCACATAATATGCCTTTTTCTCTTCACATTATATTGTTTAACCAAGTACAACTTAAAGCAAAATATAAAAGTAAAAGATGAGAATAACAGAAACAAATCCTGGGCATATTAAGAAAGGTGAATGCATAGAGTTTTGTAGGAAACACTCAGATAGCAACTAATCTTTTAAATGCTTCTTTAAAAAACAAACAAGTGAGCTAGCTGCTTGGCCTGCAAGGGGACCTGACAGTCGGCCAGAGGATCCATCATTCATTGGGGGGTTATTCTCCCTGGATACTGCCTCTCTCTTCCTGTCCCTTCCCAGCTTGCACCCAGAATCCCCCTCTCATCCTCCAGTCTTTGGGGCCACAAAATCCCACAGCTTAGCCTGTTTGGGAGCCGGGGACCTGGAATTGAGTGCACCCAGGCCAGTGGGAGGTCCCCTCCTTCATTAGCCTGCCTGCAGCAAGGTAGGCCCTTTGTCAGACAGCTGCTTGGAATGCAAGGAGACCTGACAGTCTGCCAGAGGATCCATCATTCATTGGGGTGGGTGAATTGAATTCATTGGGGTGAATTGAACTTCTAAAAGAAGACCCAAAGGGGATTATTCAGAGGAAGAAATGGGCAGGCGCCAATGCAAGAATTCCTCCAACAATTTGAAAAACAACATAAAAGCACCAGAACCCAGCGAACTTATAACAGGAGGACTTGAACACACTAATCAAGAAGAAGTAGAAAAAATTGACCTTTTGAAAGTAATAGAGTCCCTTAAACAGGAGGTGAAAAACTCCCTTAAGGAAATGGACGAGAAGAATAACAAAAAGTTTGAAGAATTGAGTAAATCCGTAAATGATATCCTAGGAAAGCAAGAAAAAACAATCAAACAGATAATGGAAACAGTGCAAGACTTGAAAACTGAAATGGAGGCAAGGAAGAAAACACAACCCGAGGGCCAGCTGGATATGGAAAATCTATGTAAACGAACAGAGATGACAGAAACAAGCATAACCAACAGAATACAAGAGATAGAAGAAAGAATCTCAGATTCTGAAGATACCATAGAGAAAATAAATGCACAGATCAAAGAAAACACCAAATCCAACAATTTCTCATCACAAAACATTCAGGAATTCTGGGACACAATAAAAAGACCAAACCTAAGAATAATAGGCAAGAAGAAGGAGAAGAATTACAGCTCAATGGTCCAGAAAATATATTTAATAAAATTATAGAAGAAAACTCCCCAAACCTAAAAAAAGATATTCCTATTAAGGTTCAAGAAGCTTACAGAACACCAAATAGACTGGATCAAAAAAAAAATCCCCTCGCCATATTATAATCAAAACACAAAACATACAGGATAAAGAAAGAATATTAAGAGCTGCAAAGGAAAAAGGTCAAGTAACATATAAAGGTAAACCTATCAGACTAACACCTGACTTCTCTATGGAAACCATGAAAGCCAGAAGGTCCTGGATAGATGTTTTGCAGAAACTAAGAGACCATGGATGCAAGCCCAGATTACTATACCCAGCCAAGCTTTCGTTCACTATGAATGGAGAAAACAAAATATTCCAAGATAAAAACAAATTTAAACAATACATAGCCACAAATCCAGCCTTACAGAAAGTAATAGAAGGAAATTCACAAACAAAGGAGTCCAGCATTGCCCAAAATAACTCAGACATCTAGCGACCCTTCACCAGCACATCTCAAAGAAAGGAAACACACAATCTCTACTACCAAATAAATAATGACAACCGGAGTTAACATTCACTGGTCATTAATATCACTTAATATCAATGGACTCAATTCACCTATAAAAAGGCACAGGCTAAGAGATTGGATACGAAAACAGGATCCAACATTCTGCTGTTTACAAGAAACACACCTGAACCACAAAGACAGACATCTACTCAGAGTAAAGGGTTGGGAAAAGGTTTATCAAGCAAATGGACCTAAGAAACAAGCCGGTGTGGTCATACTAATTTCTAACAAAGTTGACTTCAAACGAAAATCAATCAGAAGAGATGGAAAGGGACACTTTATACTCATTACAGAAAAAATCTATCAGAATGAAGTCTCAATCCTGAATATCTATGCCCCTAATACAAAAACACCGACATATGTAAAAGAAACATTCCTAGAACTCAAGACAGCCATCAAACCAAACACACTGATAGTGGGAGACTTCGACACTCCTCTTTCACCAATGGACAGGTCAATTCGACAGAAACCTAACAGAGAATTAAGAGACTTAATGGAGGTAATGAACCAAATGGACTTAACAGACATATATAGAACATTCCACCTAAACAGGAAAGAATATACCTTCTTCTCTGCGGCTCATGGAACCTTTTCGAAAATTGACCACATACTCGGTAACAAAGCAAACTTCCACAGTTACAAAAACATATTAGTAACCACCTGCATCTTATCGGGTCACCATGGAATATAATTAGAATTCAACAACAATGCTACCCCCCAGAAAGCCTACAAACTCATGGAAACTGAACAGTCAACTACTGAACCACACCTGGGTCAAGGAAGAAATAAAGAAAGAAATTAAAGTCTTTCTTGAATTTAATGAAAATAAAGACACAACATACTCAAACCTATGGGACACTATGAAAGCAGTGCTAAGAGGAAAATTCATAGCACTAAGTGCCCACTTAAAAAAAACTGAGAAACACACATTGGAGACTTAACAGCACACCTGAAAGCTTTAGAAAAGAAAGAAGCAGACTCACCTAGGAAGAGTAGAAGACTGGAAATTATCAAACTGAGGGCAGAAATCAACAAAATAGAAACACAGAAAACAATCCAAAGAATCAATGAAACAAAAAGCTGGTTCTTGGAGAAAATCAACAAGATTGACAAACCCCTAGCCAAACTAATCAAACGGCAGAGAGAGAACACACAAATTAATAAGATCAGAAATGAAAAAGGGGACATAACCACAGACACAGAGGAAATTCAGAGAATCATTAGATCTTACTACAAAAGCCTGTATGCCACAAAGTTGGAAAATGTAAAAGAAATGGACACTTTTTTAGATAAGTACCATATACCAAAGTTAAACCAGGACCAGGTAAATGCTCTAAATAGTCCTGTTAGTAGTGAAGAATTAGAAACTGTTATCAGAAACCTCCCTACCAAAAAGAGCCCAGGACCTGATGGGTTCAATGCAGAATTCTACCAGAACTTCCAAGAAGACCTAATACCTATACTCCTTAAGGTATTTCATAATATAGAAACAGAACAGTCATTGCCAAATTCCTTTTATGAAGCTACAATTACCCTGATACCTAAACCACACAAAGACTCAACCAAGAAAGAGAATTACAGGCCAATCTCACTCATGAACATTGATGCAAAAATTCTCAATAAAATACTGGCAAACAGAATCCAAGAACACATTAGAAAAATTATCCACTATGATCAAGTAGGCTTCATCCCAGAGATGCAGGGCTGGTTCAACATACGAAAATCTATCAATGTAATCCATCATATAAATAAACTGAAGGAAAAAAACCATATGATCATCTCATTAGATGCAGAAAAAGCATTTGACAAAATTCAGCACACCTTTATGATAAAGGTCTTGGAGAGATTAGGGATACAGGGGTCATTCCTAAATATAATAAAGGCTATTTACAGCAAGCCGACAGCTAACATCAAATTAAATGGAGAGAAACTCAAGGCCATCCCACTAAATTCAGGAACACGAGAAGGCTGTCCACTCTCTCCTTATCACTTCAATATAGTGCTTGAAGTTCTAGCAATAGCAATAAGACAACATAAGGGAATCAAGAGAATTCGATTTGGAAAGGAAGAAGTTAAACTTTCGTTATTTGCCGATGATATGATAGTGTACATAAGCGACCCCAAAAACTCCACCAAAGAACTCCTACAGCTGATAAATTACTTCAGTAATGTGGCAGGATACAAGATCAACTCCAAAAAATCAGTTGCCCTCCAATACACAAAGGATAAGGAAGCAGAGAGGGAAATCAGAGAAGTATCACCTTTCACGATAGCCACAAATAGCATAAAATATCTTGGGGTAACTCTAACCAAGGAAGTGAAAGACCTATTTGACAAGAACTTTAAGTCTTTGAAGAAAGAAATTGAAGAGGATACCAGAAAATGGAAGGATCTCCCTTGCTCTTGGATTGGGAGGATCAACATAGTAAAAATGGCAATACTACCAAAGGCAATATATAGATTTAATGCAATCCCCTTAAAGATCCCATCAAAATTCTTCGCAGATCTTGAGAGGACAATAATCAACTATATATGGAAGAACAAGAAACCCACGATAGCCAAAACAATATTATACAATAAAGGGACTTCTGGAGGCATTACCATCCCTGACTTCAAACTCTATTACAGAGCTACAGTATTGAAAACAGCTTGGTATTGGCATAAAAATAGAGAAGTCGACCAATGGAATCGAATAAAAGACCCAGATCTTAACCCACAAACCTATGAACACCTGATTTTTGATAAAGGAGCTAAAAGCACACAATGGAAGAAAGAAAGCATCTTCAACAAATGGTGCTGGCATAACTGGATGTCAACCTGTAGAAGAATGAAAGTAGATCCGTGTCTATCACCATGCACAAAACTCAAGTCCAAATGTATTAAAGACCTCAATATCAATCTGAGCACACTGAACCTGTTAGAGGAGAAAGTGGGAAGTACTCTACAACATTTGGGCACAGGAGACCGCTTCCTACGTATAGCCCCAGCAGCACAGACATTAAGGGCAACATTGAATAAATGGGACCTCCTGAAGCTGAGCAGCTTCTGTAAAGCAAAGGACACTGTCACTAAGACAAAAAGGCAGCCTATTGACTAGGAAAAGATCTTCACCAACCCCGCAACAGACAAAGGTCTGATCTCCAAAATATATAAGGAACTCAAGAGACTAGACTTTAAAATGCTAATGAACCCAATTAATAAATGGGGCACTGAACTGAACAGAGAATTCTCAACAGAAGAAGTTCGAATGGCCAAAAGACACTTAAGGACATGCTCAACCTCCTTAGCAATCAGGGAAATGCAAATCAAAACAACGCTGAGATACCATCTTACACCTGTCAGATTGGCTAAAATCAAAAACACCAATGATAGCCTTTGCTGGAGAGGATGTAGAGTAAGGGGTACACTCATCCATTGCTGGTGGGAATGCAAACTTGTGCAACGCTTTGGAAAGCAGTGTGGAGGTTTCTCAGGAAATTTGGGGTCAACCTACCCCAGGACCCAGCAATCCCACTCTTGGGAATTTACCCAAGAGATGCCCAATCATATTACAAAAGCATCTGTTCAACTATGTTTATAGCAGCATTATTTGTAATAGCCAGAACCTGGAAACAACCTAGATGCCCTTCAGTGGAAGAATGGATGTAGAAAGTGTGGAATATATACATATTAGAGTACTACTCGGCGGTAAAAAAACAATGACATCTTGAATTTTGCATGCAAATTGAGGGAAATAGAAAACACCATCCTGAGTGAGGTAACCCAGGCCCAAAAAGATGAACATGGGATGTACTCACTCATAATTGGGTTCTAGCCATAAATAAAGGACATCGAGCCTATAATTCGTAAAAAATCCTAGAGAAGCTATATAAGAAGGTGAACCCAAAGAAAAACATATAGTTATCCTCCTGGATACTGGAAGTAGACAAGATTGCCGGAAAAAAAATGGGAACATGGGGGTGGGGTGGGATTGGGGGAGGGAGGGATGGGGAGAGAAAAGTGTGAAGTGGAGGATGGGAAGAGCTTGGGGGATTAGGATGGTTGGGATATAGGAAGGGTGGATATGGGAACAAGGAATTATATATCTTACTTAAGGGAGCCATTCTAGGGTTGGCAGAGACTTGACTCTAGAGGGGTTCCCAGGTGTCCAAGAAGACGCCCCCAGCTAGGTCCTTGGGCAGCTGAGGAGAGGGTGCCAGAAATGTACAGATCCTATTGCCATACTCATGAATATCTTGCATATCACCATAGAACCTTCACCTGGCATTGGATGGAGAAAATGACAGAGCCCCAAATAGGAGCACCGGTCTGAGCTCCTAAGGTCCTGATGAGGAGCAAAAGGAGGGAGATCATGTGCAAGGAAGTCAGGACCGTGAGGAGTGCGTTTATCCATTGAGACGGTGGGACAGATCTCACCGGACTTGGGAGACCACCAAGTCCAGTTGGAATGGGACTGATGGAACAGGGGACCAAACCGGACTCTCTGAATGTGGCTGACGGTGGAGGAGGACTGAGAAACCAAGGACAACGGCAATGAACATGAACTCTACAGCATGGACGGGCTCACTGTGAGCCTTGTCAGTTTGGTTGCTCACCTTCCTGGACTTAGGGGGAACTGGGAGGACCTTGGACTTAACATAGTGAAGGGAACCCTGATGGCTCTTTGTCTTGGAGAGGGGTGGAGTGGGGGTATGGGTGGAAGGGAGGGGAGGGAAGGGGGAGGAGGAGGGAAGGAGATGGAAATCTTTAATTAAAAAAATGGGGAAAAAAAACAAGCATTAATCTAAGAACTTTGCATAGGTATGTATAGTTTATTTATGGAATTTGCAATATTTTCATAAATGTTTTGGTTTTATATAAAATCTTACATTTTCATAAAATACTATTTTAATAATTGTACTTTAATAACTTTGAAAAGATTCCTTAACTTGCATGTACTATATAATAGTAAAATCAGAATTAGATACCCAACCTGCATGAACCGTCCTACTTGATATCTATATAATAATAAAGTTAAATAATCAAAATCTTAGACTCTTACATAGAAGAAATGATTGGAAAGAATGTTTTTAATAGATATTGTATAAGAGTTCCCTGCATAAATAAAATTATTACTTACATACCTACTAGATGGAATTTTAAATTATCAATACGAATATTATAAATTTGTTAGATTTTGTGTATATTTGAAACAAAAAATATTATGCTAAATAATTTGAAATAACTATGTAATCATTATGAAAAGAACATACTAAAACTCAACACATAACTAAAATAGGCTTATTGAAAACAAATGACTTCTTGATATAGCACTAGTTTCTAACCAGGTTTTTATGACATAATGTTGTTTTCAGCATATCTTCAATTGCATAAAATATAGTAAGTATAGTAATATAAAATATAGTAAGCTTTTTCTAAGCAAAGTTAACTCTTCATGCACAGTTTTTAACAACTTTTAAATCTTTTACTTGAATCTTTAAATATCAGTAAATTCCCACAGATTTCAACTTTTTTAATAGTGACACATTTAGATAATGTTGATAAGTAGGACCTGCTGTGTTGTATGTGTAGGTAAACAGGAACCCTGGTTCTCTGATTATGACTACTTCCTCTCTCATAAACTGATGGTAAAGACAAATCACGCCAGCCAAGGTGGCACACAGGCAGACTGCTTGATTATAACTGCCTTTTTAGTGCTGTGACTGATCAAATACATACATGTTTTTCTCAGATGATAAATGAAAACCAGTCAACCAGATTCATTACCAATAGCCAAAGTCCTACGTCTTGAAATGAGCATGCATTCATCTTTCAGTGAAGAGTCAAGTTTGTGGTGGTTATAGTCATCTTTTGTAGTCTCCTTTTGGCATAAATCTCTGAAGATGCTAAAGACTCAAGTGTGAATTCTGAAGTACCAGGGAGCATTCTTTTTCTGTGATGGATACTGAGTGATTCAATCCACAGGAAAAGCAATTATGTTACCAAGATCATGTCAATTCTCAAGTGGTCAATTTATTACTTTGTTCTCTCTAGGTGTTCATGTATAGTCATGTAGGTTTAAATAATAGCTTGCATATCACTATAGAACCTTCACCTGGCGTTGGATGGAGAAAATGATAGAGCCCCACATAGGAGCACCAGACTGAGCTCCCAAGGTCCTGATGAGGAGCAAAAGGAGGGAGATCATGAGCAAGGAAGTCAGGACCGTGAGGAGTGCGTTTACCCATTGAGACGGTGGGACAGATCTAACGGGAGACCACCAAGTCCAGTTGGAATGGGACTGATAGAACAGGGGACCAAACTGGACTCTCTGAATGTGGCTGATGGTGGAGGAGAGCTGAGAAACCAAGGACAACGGCGATGAGCTTGAAATCTACAGCATGGACGGGCTCACTGTGAGCCTTGTCAGTTTGGTTGCTCACCTTCCTGGACTTAGGGGGAGTTGGGAGGACCTTGGACTTAACATAGTGAAGGGAACCCTGATGGCTCTTTAGCTTGGAGAGGGAGGGAGTGGGGGTATGGGTAGAAGGGAGGGGAGGGAAGGAGGAGGAGGAGGGGAGGAGATGGAAATTTTTAATAAAAAAATGAGAAAAAAATAAAATAAAATAAAAAAACTACATCATAATATAACAAAATTTTTATAAACAATTTATTTCAAGTTTATTTGGATATTTGTGAGAAGTAAATACTGCTAAACTTCAAATATAAAAGCTAAACCCATTTTCATCCATTCAATATTTTTATCAATCAGTATTTTTTTGCTATTATTGAATTCATTACAGAAAGTTGGTTGCCAAGTGCTGTATGATACTTCCGACTTGTTACTAGGTGGTCATGCAGGCCAAGTCAGGGGTTGAGGAATATTCAGGGTTTCTGCAGTCAAGGTTCAAAGAATCTTAGATGCCTTCCCTGGGATGTGTCCAGGACATCAGATACCTGGGATGTGTCCAGGACAACAGGTCATGAGACAGATGACATTCCTCACTAACAGGCTCTGGGCACCAGCCACGTGCACAGCTCTGGGCTGTCTTAGCAGACTGGCACTATGTATAGAGGATATGGTCTTGTACCATCCACCTTTTCCTTATCTGCTGTGCTGTGGGTTAACTCACTGCTGTGACTACAGCAGCCTGTGCAGGAAGTGTGCACCTCCCTTAAGGGACACTGAAAACCTTCCCTGATGCCCAGCTATTTCAAGACAGTTTATTTCCAAAATGGGTCAGAACATTAGCTCTTGGCCCATTCTGCCAAATGCACGAGCTACAAATGCTTGCTCAGCAGCTGAGAGGCACACATTAGTATCATATTCAAAAAGTGATAAAAATCCATATAAAACAAATATTCAAAGTTTCTATAGAAACAGAAGGAAATGGACCCATCGCCTAGCCTTCCACACTGCATCCGTGCCAAACCTACTCTTACAAAGACATTCCATAACTAGGGGTAATTAAGTTAAATGGTCCTCACCAAATCCCTTAATTCAAGCTAAACATGCAGGTAGGAGCTATAAGAATGGCATCTACAGATTGATACTAACAGAAGCACAGGCTACTGGGTGACAGTCCATCCTGCTCTCCTGGGCACAAGATGTGGGCAGAGTGCTAACATTCTGTCCCTCCACTTCTGGTGGGATGCCAAGGCCCTGGATCTTTTTTATGAGTTGCCACATCAGCCTCGACATTTCATAGCAGATAGAAGACCTCTGGAACCCATTGAAAGTAGATGCAGCTGCAACAGTGTATGCATCCATGTTCTCAAAGAGCAGCCACTCACTCTCATGCATTTCAGGCAGGTTACAATGCTCGACTCTCTGATCAAGGCCGTCACATGCTGGTCCCCAGATGTTGAATGAGTAATGTCTCCTCTGGCTTGCGTCTCTTCGGCAGCAGGACCTTCACATGTGCATGATCATAAAGGATGCAATTAAATGTTCCATACACTCTGTCACTCACATAATACATGAAGGTTTATTCATTTGACTCATCTTCATCATCAGAGTTGGTCTGCTCCTTCCATACCATATTTTGGGCAATGATATTGACTGCCAGTGTGAAAGCTAAAATGGCAGAGTTTCTGCCTGGCTCAGTTGTGACTCTCATCCCAGAGTCTGGTAGGAAGCACTTGTCCAGAGCTGGTGACCTCTTCAAATTTAAGCTTCCTATCCTCAGATCCAGGAAAGCCACCACCAATATCCAGCAGATACATGCTGAAATCAACTTCTGTTTCATGTCAGAGACACAGAAGTAATCAGACAGGACCTATGAAGGTCTCGGGGTCAGTACATCCACTCTCTACATGGAAACTGACACCAATGACATCAATATTTAGATCTTTTGCTTGTTCCAAGTGAAGCCTGCTGGTTTTGAGTGACACCAAACTTAACACTTGTTGGAAGAAGGGGCCGCTTGTTGGTCCCTGGGTGCTCAGAGCCCCCAAATAAAACACACAGAAACCATGTTATTTAAATCACTGCTTGACCCCTTAGCTCTAGCTTCTTATTGGCTAACTCTTACGTATTAATTTAATCCATCTCCATTAATCTGTGTATTGCCACGTGGCAGTGGCTTACCAGCAAAGTTCTGTCTAGCATCTGTTTTCAACAGGGGCTACATGGCTTCTCCCTATTCTGCCCTTCTTTCTCCCCGCATTTAGTTCCATCTTCCCCACCTACCACTACTCCACCCTGCCATAGGCTCAAGCCAGCTTTCTTTATTAACCAATCATATTCACAGTATACAGAGGGGAATCCCACATCTGACGCAGAGGTGACAAACTGCTTTGGAATCATCAGTGGCAATCCACAAAACCAACTTTGCCTTTGGATGTGCTTTGGCGACCACCATCAACTCAACCTCACTGTCAAAAGTCATCACCTGGACTCCATTATTGGCAGCATACTTGATCTGAGACACTTGTTTATAAGAATTTGCAAAGGTAATCCTCTCTGGATGCAGCCTGAGCCCCTGCACCAACTGCATTTCAGTCTTGCTTGCACAGTCAAAACTTGGCCCAGTGTCAGCTAAGGTAGTCATCATGGCTCTGCTGTCATCTCTTTTGACTGCATAAAAGGGAGTGATGCGAGGAAGAGCTTTTAGCCATCTTAATGTTCCTTCAGAATGTCTCCCAGGAACAACATAGAAAGCATCCTTGTCATTGGAGGAAGAAACTTCATTTTTTTTTTTTTTGGTTCAGAATGTCCTTGGCAGTAAAGCCTTTGTCAAGGATTGTCTGTCAAACTCTTGCTTCTTAAAACTGTTCATGGTTCTCCATGTGCCCCCCAAAAAATAAATTGGAAGGGTGGCAGTCAGTGTTCTCACAGCGCACTGATGCTACTGGCCAGCCCCACGGAGATGCAGAAAAGTGCCCGGCCGCCCGCAACCCATCAGCTGCCTCATTGATCCCACAGCAGATGCCAGCCCAAGGTGGCATTGAGCTGCTGGCTGAGGGCAGGTGGACAGTGGTGGCCACTGCAGGGACTGACCATCAATAAGTATTTTAATTTCCATCTTTAACATATGCCATCAAGTACCCTGGGGAGCATGAAGTGGAACTTCACATAAAGTTGAATTTTAATAACAAAAAAAAAGTTTTACACATTTCCACCATTATATAAGAAGACGGAGAATGAATGTCTTAAAATTGCATGAAGAATTAGAATTTTAAAATGACCTGGATGCCTTCAAAAATGGAAATAGAATCAAAGTGTCACCTCTTGAGTACTCCCTTTGTATAGTAGGTCATGGCAGAACACTAACTCTTCAGCCCAAAGACTCAGTGGTACTTTAATTCTCTTGATAACCTTAATTTCAGAATCCCTTGTAGCCCTGTTATTGCAGGGTTGGGTTGACAAAGACTACAATAATTACAAAGAATATTTCTATCAACATCCCTTTATATGGATAATTATGCTAAGAACTTTACACATAGTAAATGTTCACAGTATGTTTTGGAGTAGATACTTTCATTATTCTCATGTTTTTATTGTATAGAGAAAAGACTAAAGAGTTTAAACAATTGTGTACTGTGATTCTGAGCCCTATGTATCTCCCAGTGGATTGATATCTACAATCTATAAATAACTAAAAACAAACCAAAACAAACACAGACACAAAAAAGATTATCCACACATTAATGAATTAAGCAATCTTGAAATAATAATAAAAACTGCAAATAAGTATGTAAAAAGGGAAAAAGGAAAAAGTATGTGTTCACTAGTTTTAGCCATTCAGAAAATAAGAATTAAAATGATATTGGGAGTACATTATGAAGAAAACAAATGGCCACAAAGGTTGGAGAGGATATGGATAAGGAATTATTATATACTTTGTAAGCCTCTCTCTCTCTACCCCTGCTCTCTTTAAGACAACACACACAGAGAGAATATTTAAAAAATAGAGCTACCATATGATTTGTTCATAACACTCTCCAGTATAAACTCAAAGGATTCTAAGTCCAAAGGCCACAGAGACACTTGCATCCTCATGTTTATTGTTGAACTGTGCACAGTATCCTAGACATGTAGTGGTCTGGAGATTTATCAACAGATGACTGAATTAGGAAAGCATAAAACATATGCACAATAGAATTTTATCCCTCTGTAAAAAA
This sequence comes from Arvicola amphibius, assembly GCF_903992535.2. Lineage (NCBI taxonomy): Eukaryota > Metazoa > Chordata > Mammalia > Rodentia > Cricetidae > Arvicola > Arvicola amphibius. The sequence goes on from NC_052047.1 coordinate 110,268,023, forward strand.
AAGAAATTAGCTAATTTGTTAGAAAACGGATGGAACTTGTGGCATGATTGAGCCACAGCAGAAGAAAGGATAGAGAAAAGATGCTGTACATGGGCTATTTATTATTCAGTTATTTAAAACCCTGTGGTGTGCAGGACAAATATATGCAACAATTGAAATCTTAATGAGCCAAATATATCATATAAAACATCCAATGATCTTTCTCATAGTCAGAAACTATTTTTTAAAGTAGCCTGAAAATTGAAGAGGGACCATACAAGGGACTGAAAGAGCACTGAGGTAGGGAGAAAAAAGTTAAACATCAGAGAAGCAAAGTGGGCATGACCAAAGCATGACATAGGATTATACAAATTTCTTCATGAAGGCTGTTAATTTTTTCAATTGATAATTATTTTTGGAAAATACATGATGGATGTTTGAGGCACTATCTATGTTGAATTACTAACTACTGTATACACTGTATATGATCACATATGCCATAGTCATGTATCATTTTGCTTCTCCATATTTGTTAAAAATTAATTCAATTTACATTTTTAAAATAAGTGCTTTAAATATTTATATACTGTGTATTAGTTTAAAAATAAACCTAGTTTAGTTGTATGAGTGTGTTTGTATATGTGTGTGTGCGTGTTCACTTATGTAGACAAAAGGACAACCTTGGACAGTGTTCCTAAGGAGCAATCCTCTTTGGGTGAAGGGTGTTGGTATCTCTCACTGGCTTGGAACTCTCCAAGAAGACTGGACTAGCTGCCCGGTGAACTCCAGGGATCCCCCTGCCTCTGTCTGCTCAGTGCTAGAATTACAAGCAAGGGCCACCACATGGTTCTTCTCACAGATGCTATGCATCAAAGCCAGGTCCTCAGATTTATACATCAGGCACCTTTCAGTCTGAGTTCTCTACTCAGCCCTAGAATAATGCGTTGGCTGTTTTGCTGTAGTGTCTGAAGTTATGAGAGTGAAAATTGAAGAGAAGGTGTGATTTACCATAAGTAGTAAAGAGTTTGAGATACAGATGCCGAGATGATCATTCAGAAGCCATTTACAGGAAAAATCAATGTCAGTGCATTAAGCAGGGATTTGAAAGTGAATGTTCTCTGTAAACAGCTGAGGTAGATGGCTCAGTCAGATTCCATGCCTCTCTTAAGTTAGGCAGACCACCATGCCTCTCCTCAGAGAGAAGCCAGATGCGATGAAGCTCCAGCCCAAGATGGACGTATGCTAGAAACTAAAAGGTAAGGCACCACTTCATAGTGCTACACAGATTATTAGATATGGGTTAATCAAGATGTGAGTAAGAGGCTGGAACTAATGAGCCAGGCAGTATTTAAAAGAATACAGTTTCTGTGTAATTATTTTGGGTAAAGCTAGCCAGTGGCCGAGAGCCGGGCAGGACGAAAAACAGGCCTGCCCGTAGCTCCTCACTACAAACAGCATCTTCTCAACAAAGTTGCCTTATGAGAAATGAATGACACAGATTATATTACTTGTTCCTTCTCTTCCTGTCTAGCTCCTTCTGTTTCCCCAGGCAATAATCTCATAACACTCATTCTTTTACCATGTAAATACAGTATCAGAAGACTGAAGGACTTGGCAAAGTTCCAAAGTCATAAAACAAATGGTGTTATACAAGAGGTATACACCCCCACAGAATCCTTTGCACCCCAAGATATTTTTAAGACATTAATCTTAAACCATTTCCAGATATTCATAAAAGTAAGAAACAGAGGAAGTCCCTATCACATCTCAAGAATTACAAAGCCCTGGGTGGATAAGACATTGGATAAGGCCCCATAAACACATTATTTCGAGTATCTAAAACAGTCTCAAGATAATCATCTCCAGTGGCCCCAGGACTCTCATTAAAACCTTGAATGTTCTAAGCCCCACCCTTAAGGAATGCAGAAGACATCTCCTTAAATTGTAAGACTAATTTCTGCGACTGGTCACAGACATCCACGTGACCAAAACAGCTTTGCTGCTCATCCCTGAATCATGTGATGTATAAACTCTCAAAGAAAGCCACCCCTGAAGGGAGAGATGAAATTCTTCAGATGCTCTCACTTCTTCTTGGTTTTAAGAGAGTGGAAGGTGACTCTCCTCCTTGAGAAGGTGGGGGGTTTGTGGGGGTTTCATGTTGTTGTTGTTCCTTACAATGAGTATGTGCTTGGCTTTTTTTTTTTTTCAAAATCAAGATTCAGTGGCTGTTTATTGCTTGGTAGAAGGTATTAGGGGAAGCGTGGGCACAGATGACAAGGAAGTTAATAATGTTGCCATTTTCTTGTTCCTCATAGAGATGAAGCCAAGAAAAGTACACAGGAAAGTGATGGATGGAAAATAGAGAACAGGATGGGAAATCCAGATGCAGGTCCTGATGATATCCAGAGGGACAAACATCAATTGATGCAATATTGTAAGTATCTTGTTGTCTAGTGGCAGTCATTGATAATGAAGGATTAAATGACATCACACTGTTCTTGTTCCGCTCTATTTCAATAGATTGGGGAATTTATCATAACATACATGAAAAGTTTCAAAAATCATTGTGAGACCATCAGTCAAAGTCATTGATGAAGTCTGTAGAAACTAGACATTCCCTGGTACTATGGTATTACTCTCTTGAAAACACCAAGAACTTGTAGTGAGTATGAGGGACTACTGGCCAATCAGCGTTTTATTAAACCGATACAAGTGATAAATCTTTGCAGTGTACAAAAGCATCATCCCACACTAAGGTTTTTTGTTTGTTTGCTTTTGTCTGTTTTTCGCAAATTCTACCAATTTTAACATTCCCTTAATAAAAGACCACTTGTGTACATCAGGTGTGATTTCATACTGCATCAAGTAGGGGTAGTGGCTAGGAATGTGGAGATAATTTCTTTCTCCCAGGCTCTAAGCAAGAACTCCTGCACTTGACATTTTTGTTGCCTTGCTAGCTTGTTCATCATTCATGAATGCAATTAAACAAAAAGGGGTGAAACACCTGCACATTCATTCACAATGTTCAGTGTGCAGAGTCCTGAGAACATTGGACAACTGCCAAAATGAAGCAAATACAAATATATTAAAGACTGTGTTGTAAATTAATTAGCACATGAACATGAGAGTTAGTTGGGAAAATGTGTCTGGAGAGCAAAAGAGCTTTTTCCTACAGTCACTGAGCTGGTCATGATCAAAAACATATATTCACTAGACTGACACTCTAGGATGAGGGACACAACATTTTTAATGAATCACTTTCCTACCAATGCAAAAGTTAAGCTTGTTTTAAACATACATGCATGCACACACTGACACACACACAAACTTTTAAAAAACAAAACTATTTAGAAAGCCCAAAGAAATTATTAACACAGGCAGAGAAGTTTAGAAAACTTTCCCAGGGCAAGTATGAATGTTCTGTCAGAAAGGGCATTGCAGGTGAGAGCAACAACACACAAAAGTGGAAGATCAAAAACCAAGTAGCTACAACTGGGATTCTTAAAAGCTTGCTCACAAAGAGAAGTTTGGCAGAGAGAAATGTTGATGGACAGGCAAGACCTTAAATCCATTCATATTGGGAAACTTTACAGTCAAAGAGACAAGCAGATGTTCCCCAGACTCCTGTTGCCCTGTTGTGACTATGCCACACAGGTGCAGTAACTACCTGCAGAGCAAAGAACCTCTCAGAGCCATCATTTCCTTGTCAAAGGGAAGACCACTGTGGTACCTCTTGTCTCTCATGGCAGCTGTGAGGATACAGAGTACCAGACAACAGAAATATTTAGTAAAAATTACAGAAGTCACCAAGAGGTTAGTAAAGTTCCACTTTACACCTCTGGTGTGTCTGTGAGGAATTTCCAGAGAGCACTGAATAAGGTGGAGGAGCATCACCTGATTCTGTGGGATCATCCCACAGGCTAGACACACATAGGTGGAATAAGAGGCACAAGGCAAAGAGAAACTGGAAAGCAAAGGCATTCTCTCTCTGTTTTCATGAAGCAAATAGCCTCCTCTTTGTAGGAGTTCCCATGTCACCTCTACCTCAGACCCAAAGCAATGGAATCAGGCAACCACGGACTGTGATACAAATAAACAGTCCTTCCCTTTGATGTTCCCTTAGATATTTGGGTACCAGTTATGGAAAGGTAACTATCACCAAAATTTTGGAAGCAATGGTTTCTACTCCTCCTCTTTGAGGAGGAGTACCATGATGGGAGATTTGATATGGAAGAGTATAGGAACAGGAAAACAGAGACTAGAAACTACTACAAAAATCTAAATGAGTGATAAAGTAAAATGGAGGAAGCATTTTAGCTCAGATTCCAGAGCACAGAGAATGGCAAATGAAGAGGGGGAAGTTAGGCAGAAACAATACCATATGCAAAGTAACAGAAGGATTGGGTTGCATTTGGAAAGCAGAGCACATCTGGTATGCACATTGGATAGGTAGGGATAGAGTAGGACTGAACCAAGAAACCTTTCCATTTGTTTATAAACAAAACTGAAATTCATGCTGAGGCATTTAGGTCCAGTTCTATGAATAGTGGATACCTACATACTGTTTTTGACACTATCAGCAGATTGATTAATATGTCCTGTCTTTCGAATTCTAACATCTGATCACAGTGTGAAGAATGAAGTGTGTGTGTGTATGTGTGCGTGTGCATGTGCGTGTGAGTGTGCATGTGCGTGTGCATGTGTGTGCGTGTGTGTGTGTGTTTAATAAACTTAAAAGATGCAATTTCACTCTATTGCAAATACCCAATGCAATTAAAAACACACCTTATATTTAAAATAGAATGTTAAATTTAAAATTCTGGAAGTAACTTGTTGGGCATAAAGATGAGAAACAAGTTTAAAATGGAGCCATTAAATCTCTGTTAAAAATACAAGAGACATGATGTGGCCAGATTAGCCATAAAACTTCTGCTTTCAATACTTGGAAGGTGCTGAATCATGTTCAGAGAAAACTGAACACCTTTTCCCAGAGAGGTTAGACTTTATAATCACAAAAGGTAACCAGTAGTCGAAGGAACCTTTATGGAAAGGACTTTCTTTTAGAGATAAATAAACTGAGAAACCTTCAGAGGAAAAAAAAAAATCTGATCTTAAACCACAGAGTTTCAGGGAAGATTGATGGAGAACGTTCTGTTACTCCCAAGTCCTTTGTTAGACACGCCTGTAATATCCTCTCTCCTGCTCTTAACATATCCTGCAATCCACCTAAGTATCTCACCTCCTCACACAGGCCTTTGCTGATTGAACAGACAATAGCCGTGCACTACCACATGATAGATATCTGTACACCTGGATCCATACTGTGTGTCTTGGGCAATGAAATGCACATGGTCGGTGTTTAGTCAATATAAGCTGAATAAAGTCATGACTTTTACTAGTCACTCAGCCACTCTTTGTAAAATCTGAGTGCTGATACCTATCACATATGTTTATGAGGGTTATATGAACACTGTCTAACCCCAGCATACTTTGTAGTTCATCTTCTGTGTTGAGGGGTTGCTGGTCATATTCTGTTCCTGAATCTTCAGTACTGATTAGAAAATAGCAACTCTTCAAAGAGAAGAATGATATATCATCCTTTACTTTAATCCCTGTGAATTCTGTAGATTGATTTCCAGCCAGTATTTCTTTTGCTGTCTGTATTCCTCTTCCTTTTTAATTACTTTTTTCTATGATTTAACAGTGATTAATGTTTAAATCAAAACAATATGTACAGTCCTCATGTCATTCTTGCCCATAAATTTCTGTATGGACTGGAAATTTAATAAACAAATGAGTTAGAAATATGATGTAAAAATTAATGTCAGGAATTTAAAGTGGTTCCTTCAAGTCTCTACTGCAAAACCATTGGAGTATAGCAACTGGAAAATAATGCTGATCAAACGCCTATGACTAAATTTGACTGACAGTCTAAAATAACACCGTTCTCAAAACTCACTCCAACCCCAGATGCTTTCAATGCAATGTTCACAACAACTACAAAGTCATTGAACTAGCTCACTAAGAACTACTAATATTATTATTGTTGTATATTTAAAACAGCCTGAAATTGCCTGGTAAATTGCTTATCTCATCTAGTTACTTTCAAAATTGTCACTGTGATGGTTAATCTTGGTTGTCAATTGGACTGCATCTGTCGTCAGCTAACACCCAAGTGGCTGGGCACACTTGTGAGGATTTTTCTTGACTGGATCATTTAAAGTAGGGAGACACTTCCTAAATCTGGGCTATACCTTCTGGTCCAGGCTATATGAAAGGACATGGGAGAAGTAAGCTCTGTCTGCTTGCCCTCATTCTCACCAGCAAGCTCATCTATCCTGTTGCTGATGCATTGCTTCACTGCCATTAAAACCTACTTCTCTGTGGTCCCAACGTAGACTGAGGACCGACTGAGTCATCCAACATCAAAGACTGAACAACTCTCAGATTCTTGGACTTTTCAACGTGAGCCAGCCACTGTTGGACTACATTAACCACAGCCAACAAGCCTAAGCCCTAACCTATGGAGTTTGAACAGACTTACTAACTAGAAATATTCATATCATTTAGACTCCTAACTTTGCCCTCAGTCACTGGCATCCAAAACTCTCCTGTGGTTATTAAATTTGTTAACTCAGGGGACCTTGATGAAAATCCTGGCAACATCATTGCAGAATCTCTTCACAGTCGTCTCTGAGTCTTCACATTAAGCACACATTCTGCCTGGCCAAAAGTGCTGCCACCAGGAGGATGGGCAATCACACCACAGTGACCACATTCCTTCTGTGGGGATTTTCCAGTTTCCCAGAACTAAAGGATCTACTCTTTGTTGTGATTCTCCTCTCCCATGTGACCATCCTCCTAGCAAATGCATTGATCATGTCAGCCATCAAGCTCAACCACAACCTTCACACTCCCATGTACTTTTTTCTCTTTGCTCTGTCCTTTTCAGAAACCTGCACCACCATGGTGATCCTACCCCGAATGTTAGTGGACTTGCAATCGGAGAGCAAGGCCATTTCTCTCCCTGAGTGTGCCACACAGATGTTTTTCTTCTTTGGGTTGGGAGGCAACAACTGCTTCATCTTGTCTGCCATGTCCTATGACCGTTACACCGCCATCCACAACCCCCTACATTATCCAATCCTGATGACTCAAAAGATCTGCTTCCAGCTCATCATGGCCTCTGGGGTGGTTGGCTTCACAGTTTCTCTGTGCATTGTCATCATAATATTCAACTTGTCTTTTTGTAACTCCAACATCATTCAGCACTTTTTTTGTGATATCGAGCCTGTGGTCTCCCTTGCCTGTAATTACACATTTTATCAAAAAGTGATTCTCCTTGCATTCACTGCCTTTGTGCTGGTGGGCAGCTTTATTTTGATCATGGTTTCTTATGTTTTCATCGTGACAATAGTTGTGAAGATGCCCTTCGCCAGGGGGAGATATAAGACCTTTTCAACTTGCTCCTCCCACTTCACTGTGGTGTTCATACACTATGGGTTTGCTTGTTTTGTCTATTTGAGACCCAAGAACAGTGACTCTTTCAGGGATGACACACTATTGGCAATGACATACACCATTCTGACACCTCTGCTCAACCCCATCATTTACAGTCTAAGGAACAAAGACATGCAGACAGCCCTGAGAAAAGACCTAGGCAACATAATCAAGTTTTTTCCTAAAATGATGAATAAAAGATCCTAAAAGACTGAAGTGTATATGATCTTATGGGGAAAATGGGATAAGATAGTCATCCATCTGACTACAGAGCAAGGCCAGTTCAGGAACCCTCTCCACTATTGTTTAGGGTCTTAGCTGGGGTCATCCTGTATATTTCTGGGAATTTACCTAGTGCCAGGTTTCTTGATAGTCCCATATGGCTCCCTCAATTAAGATATCTCTTTCCTTGTTCTCTGTCTCTGTCCTTCCCCCATGCTAACTATCCCATTCCCTCAAGTTCTCCTCCCTCCTTCCTTGCAAGGTTCAGGAAACTTCCAGGACTTCCAGAACCTGTATATTGGCAGGGTCCAGTGCTCCATAGAACTACAGAGCTTGGATAATTGAAAACAAGATTTTCCTGGGGTGCTAGCATGGTAGAATCCAGGGTGCCAGAGTGAGAGACAGACAGACAGACAGACAGACAGACAGACAGACAGACAGGAATTTTTTAACATACTAGATTCTATAAAAACTGTAGAAAACTCTGTCAAAACCTATCCTTCCCATTCCTCTACAAAGTATTAAATTAGATGGTTCAAAATTGACTTCTTCCCATCTTCAAACAAGTATTTTGTTTTAGGGTCTAGCTCAATGGTTCGGCTCTTGCCTAGCATGAAAGAGGGTCCAAGGTTCAATCCCTAGCACTGGGAAAATAATAATCATATTATTAAAATATAGACCATAGAAAACTAAACAGCATGTCATTTGTAAAAGCCCAGAGAGTTTGGATGTGCTGTATTTAACTACAATCTTACTAACAATATTGCAGTAAGGTTCTCAAGTGAATTATGAAGAAATAGATATTATGAGGAGGTCTAAGATTCTAGGCTTTTCCAGGTCACATTAATGGCTCACCACATAATGAGTACCACTACTGATTCTGGAGCAAAGTAAAGGGCTTGGGTAGGGTAAAAGATTTGGACCTGGGCAAAGTCTTTAATAAGTGAGGAGAAGAAAATGGTTGTTCAGTACCACTCTCAGAACAGTGGTACTAATGGCACCAACTAATACTGATATCAATGCTTTGCCATGAAGATGGTAAATAAATGATTTAGAAATGGGATGAAGAGCCAAGAGAATGCCAATGCTTATAGAGTATGGAAGGGAGTGGTGTCTCCTCAACAGAGATTTGAAGACAGTGCATTTTGCTCAGATACCCAGATTTAATTAGTTTAAGAGGCAGAGAATAGGTGGTGTGAAAGAGAAAAGATTCCAGAATAAATTAAAGAATTTTGGGATAATCCAAGGAAAGAAGAAAATATCTAAAGAGAAAAAGCCAGGGGCAGCCCTGGCCAGAAGGTCAGTGAGGGGAATTTGTGGGGACCAGAGGTTGGGACCTGAGGATAAAGAATGTCTGAGTCGGTCCCTTCCCAGCTTGCACCCAGAACCCCCTACCCCGCCTCATCCTCCAGTCTTTGGGGCCACAAAATCCCACAGCTCAGCCTGTTTGGGCGCCTGTGTCCTGGAATTGAGTGCACCCAGGCCGGTGGGAGGTCCCCTCCTTCATTAGCCTGCCTCCAGCAAGTCAGGCCCTTTGTCAGCGAGCTGCTTGGCCTGAAAGAAGACCTGACAGTCTGCCAGAGGATCCATCATTCATTGGGGTGAGTGAGGAGTGAGTGCCTGAACATGGCAGCTGCCCGGAGAGGGACCACCGACATTCCCCAATTCTCCCCCCCCACCTGCACACTCCCTGCTCTTCCTGCAGGGGTTATTCTCCCCCGGATCCTGCTTCTCTCTTCTTGTCCCTTCCCAGCTTGCACCCAGAACCCCCTACCCCGCCTCATCCTCCCGTCTTTGGGGCCACAAAATCCCAAAGCTCAGCCTGTTTGGGCACTGGGGACCTGGAATTGAGTGTACCCAGGCCAGTGGGAGGTCCCCTCCTTCATTAGCCTGCTGCCTCCAGCAAGGTAGGCCCTTTGTCAGCGAGCTGCCTGGCCTGCAAGGAGACCTGACAGTCTGCCAGAGGATCCATCATTCATTGGGGTGAGTGAATTGAATTCATTGGGGGGAATTGAACTTCTAAAAGAAGACCCAAAGGGGATTATTCAGAGGAAGAAATGGGCAGGCACCAATGCAAGAATTCCTCCAACAATTTGAAAAACAACATGAAAGCACCAGAACCCAACGAAATTATAACAGGAGGACTTGAACACACTAATCAAGAAGAAGTAGAAAAAATTGACTTTATGAAAGTATTAGAGTCCCTTAAACAGGAGGTGAAAAACTCCCTTAAGGAAATGGACGAGAAGAATAACAAAAAGTTTGAAGAATTGAATAAATCCGTAAATGATATCCTAGGAAAGCAAGAAAAAACAATCAAACAGATAATGGAAACAGTGAAAGACTTGAAAACTGAAATGGAGGCAAGGAAGAAAACACAACCCAAGGGCCAGCCGGATATGGAAAAACTATGTAAACGAACAGAGACTACAGAAACAAGCATAACCAACAGAATACAAGAGATAGAAGAAAGAATCTCAGATTCTGAAGATACCATAGAGAAAATAAACGCACTGATCAAAGAAAACAGCAAATCCAACAAATTCTCATCACAAAACATTCAGGAAATCTGGGACACAATAAAAAGACCAAACCTAAGAATAATAGGCATAGAAGAAGGAGAAGAATTACAGCTCAATGGTCCAGAAAATATATTTAATAAAATTATAGAAGAAAACTTCCCAAACCTAAAGAAAGATATTCCTATTAAGGTTCAAGAAGCTTACAGAACACCAAATAGACTGGATCAAAAAAAAACATCCCCCCGCCATATTATAATCAAAACACAAAACATACAGAACAAAGAACAGATATTAAGAGCTGCAAAGGAAAAAGGTCAAGTAACATATAAAGGAAAACCTATCAGACTAACACCTGACTTCTCTATGGAAAACATGAAAGCCAGAAGGTCCTGGATAGATGTTTTGCAGAAACTAAAAGACCATGGATGCAAGCCCAGATTACTATACCCAGCCAAGCTTTCGTTCACTATGAATGGAGAAAACAAAATATTCCAAGATAAAAACAAATTTAAACAATACATAGCCACAAATCCAGCCTTACAGAAAGTAATAGAAGGAAATTCACAAACAAAGGAGTCCAGCATTGCCCAAAATAACTCAGATATCTAGCGACCCTTCACCAGCACATCTCAAAGAAAGGAAAAACACAATCTCTACTACCAAATAAAAAATGACAACCGGAGTTAACATCCACTGGTCATTAATATCACTTAATATCAATGGAATCAATTCACCTATAAAAAGGCACAGGCTAAGAGATTGGATACAAAAACAGGATCCAACATTCTGCTGTTTACAAGAAACACACATCAACCACAAAGACAGACATCTAATCAGAGTAAAGGGTTGGGAAAAGGTCTATCAAGCAAATGGACCTAAGAAACAAGGGGGTGTGGCCATACTAATTTCTAACAAAGTTGACTTCAAACTAAAATCAATCAGAAGAGATGGAAAGGGACACTTTATACTCATTACAGGAAAAATCCATCAGAATGAAGTCTCAATCCTGAATATCTATGCCCCTAATACAAAAACACCCACTTATATAAAAGAAACATTACTAGAACTCAAGGCAGCCATCAAACCAAACACACTGATAGTGGGAGACTTCAACACTCCTCTTTCACCAATGGACAGGTCAATTCGACAGAAACCTAACAGAGAATTAAGAGACTTAATAGAAGTAATGAAACAAATGGACTTAACAGACATCTATAGAACATTCCACCCAAATAGGAAAGAATATACCTTCTTCTCTGCGGCTCATGGAACCTTTTCGAAAATTGACCACATACTCGGTAACAAAGCAAACTTCCACAGTTACAAAAACATATTAGTAACCAACTGCATCTTATCGGATCACCATGGATTAAAATTAGAATTCAACAACAATGCTACCCCCAGAAAGCCTACAAACTCATGGAAACTGAACAGTCAACTACTGAACCACACCTGGGTCAAGGAAGAAATAAAGAAAGAAATGAAAGTCTTTCTTGAATTTAATGAAAATAAAGACACAACATACTCAAACTTATGGGACACTATGAAAGCAGTGCTAAGAGGAAAATTCATAGCACTAAGTGCCCACTTAAAAAAAAACAGAGAAACACACATTGGAGACTTAACAGCACACCTGAAAGCTTTAGAAAAGAAAGAAGCAGACTCACCTAGGAGGAGTAGAAGACTGGAAATTATCAAACTGAGGGCAGAAATCAACAAAATAGAAACACAGAAAACAATCCAAAGAATCAATGAAACAAGAAGCTGGTTCTTGGAGAAAATCAACAAGATTGACAAACCCCTAGCCAAACTAATCAAACGGCAGAGAGAGAACACACAAATTAATAAGATCAGAAATGAAAAAGGGGACATAACCACAGACACAGAGGAAATTCAGAGAATCATTAGATCTTACTACAAAAGCCTGTATGCCACAAAGTTGGAAAATGTAAAAGAAATGGACACTTTTTTAGATAAGTACCATATACCAAAGTTAAACCAGGACCAGGTAAATGCTCTAAATAGTCCTGTTAGTAGTGAAGAATTAGAAACTGTTATCAGAAACCTCCCTACCAAAAAGAGCCCAGGACCTGATGGGTTCAATGCAGAATTCTACCAGAACTTCCAAGAAGACCTAATACCTATACTCCTTAAGGTATTTCATAATATAGAAACAGAACAGTCATTGCCAAATTCCTTTTATGAAGCTACAATTACCCTGATACCTAAACCACACAAAGACTCAACCAAGAAAGAGAATTACAGGCCAATCTCACTCATGAACATTGATGCAAAAATTCTCAATAAAATACTGGCAAACAGAATCCAAGAACACATTAGAAAAATTATCCACTATGATCAAGTAGGCTTCATCCCAGAGATGCAGGGCTGGTTCAACATACGAAAATCTATCAATGTAATCCATCATATAAATAAACTGAAGGATAAAAACCATATGATCATCTCATTAGATGCAGAAAAAGCATTTGACAAAATTCAGCACCCCTTTATGATAAAGGTCTTGGAGAGATTAGGGATACAGGGGTCATTCCTAAATATAATAAAGGCTATTTACAGCAAGCCGACAGCTAACATCAAATTAAATGGAGAGAAACTCAAGGCCATCTCACTAAATTCAGGAACGCGACAAGGCTGTCCACTCTCTCCTTATCTCTTCAATATAGTACTTGAAGTTCTAGCAATAGCAATAAAACAAAACAAGGGGATCAAGGGGATTCGAATTGGAAAGGAAGAAGTTAAACTTTCATTATTTGCTGATGATATGATAGTGTACATAAGCGACCCGAAAAACTCCACCAGAGAACTCCTACAGCTGATAAACTCCTTTAGTAGCATGGCAGGATACAAGATCAACTCCAAAAAATTCAGTTGCCCTCCTATATACAAAGGATGAGGAAGCAGAGAAAGAAATCAGAGAAGCGTCACCATTCACGATAGCCACAAATAGCATAAAATATCTTGGGGTAACTCTAACCAAGGAAGTGAAAGACCTATTTGACAAGAACTTTAAGTCTTTGAAGAAAGAAATTGAAGAGGACACCAGAAAATGGAAGGATCTCCCTTGCTCTTGGATTGGGAGGATCAACATAGTAAAAATGGCAATACTACCAAAGGCAATCTATAGATTTAATGCAATCCCCTTAAAGATCCCATCAAAATTCTTCACAGATCTTGAGAGGACAATAATCAACTTTATATGGAAGAACAAGAAACCCAGGATAGCCAAAACAATCTTATACAATAAAGGAACTTCTGGAGGTATTACCATCCCTGACTTCAAACTCTATTACAGAGCTACAGTATTGAAAACAGCTTGGTATTGGCATAAAAATAGAGAAGTTGACCAATGGAATCGAATAGAAGACCCAGATCTTAACCCACAAATCTATGAACACCTGATTTTTGATAAAGGAGCTAAAAGCACACAATGGAAGAAAGAAAGCATCTTCAACAAATGGTGCTGGCATAACTGGATGTCAACCTGTAGAAGAATGAAAGTAGATCCGTGTCTATCACCATGCACAAAACTCAAGTCCAAATGGATTAAAGACCTCAATATCAATCTGAACACATTGAACCTGTTAGAGGAGAAAGTGGGAAGTACTCTACAACATTTGGGCACAGGAGACCGCTTCCTACGTATAGCCCCAGCAGCACAGACATTAAGGGCAACATTGAATAAATGGGACCTCCTGAAGCTGAGCAGCTTCTGTAAAGCAAAGGACACTGTCACTAAGACAAAAAGGCAGCCTACTGACTGGGAAAAGATCTTCACCAACCCCGCAACAGACAAAGGCCTGATCTCCAAAATATATAAGGAACTCAAGAGACTAGACTTTAAAATGCTAATGAACCCAATTAATAAATGGGGCACTGAACTGAACAGAGAATTCTCAACAGAAGAAGTTCGAATGGCCAAAAGACACTTAAGGGCATGCTCAACCTCCTTAGCAATCAGGGAAATGCAAATCAAAACAACGCTGAGATACCATCTTACACCTGTCAGATTGGCTAAAATCAAAAACACCAATGATAGCCTTTGCTGGAGAGGATGTGGAGTAAGGGGTACACTCATCCATTGCTGGTGGGAATGCAAACTTGTGCAACCGCTTTGGAAAGCAGTGTGGAGGTTTCTCAGGAAATTGGGGATCAACCTACCCCAGGACCTAGCAATCCCACTCTTGGGAATTTACCCAAGAAATGCCCAATCATATTACAAAAGCATTTGTTCAACTATGTTTATAGCAGCATTATTTGTAATAGCAAGAACCTGGAAACAACCTAGATGCCCTTCAGTGGAAGAATGGATGAAGAAAGTGTGGAATATATACATATTAGAGTACTACTCGGCGGTAAAAAAACAATGACATCTTGAATTTTGCATGCAAATTGAGGGAAATAGAAAACACCATCCTGAGTGAGGTAACCCAGGCCCAAAAAGATGAACATGGGATGTACTCACTCATAATTGGTTTCTAGCTATAAATAAAGGACATTGAGCCTATAATTCGTAAAAAATCCTAGAGAAGCTATATAAGAAGGTGAACCCAAAAAAAAAACATATAGTTATCCTCCTGGATATTGGAACTAGACAAGATTGCCGGACAAAAAATGGGAACATGGGGGTGGGGTGGGATGGAGGGATGGGGCGATGGGGTGAGAAAAGTGAGAAGTGGAGAATGGGAAGAGCTTGGGGGAATAGGATGGTTGGGATATAGGAAGGGTAGATATGGGAACAAGGAATTATATATCTTAGTTAAGGGAGTCATTCTAGGGTTGGCAGAGACTTGACTCTAGAGGGGTTCCCAGGTGTCCAGGAAGACGCCCCCAGCTAGGTCCTTGGGCAGCTGAGGAGAGGGTGCCAGAAATGTACAGATCCTATTGTCATACTCATGAATATCTTGCATATCACCGTAGAACCTTCACCTGGCATTGGATGGAGAAAATGACAGAGCCCCACATAGGAGCACCAGACTGAGCTCTCAAGGTCCTGATGAGGAGCAAAAGGAGGGAGATCATGAGCAAGGAAGCCAGGAGAGCTTTTACCCATTGAGACGGTGGGACAGATCTAACGGGAGACCACCAAGTCCAGTCAGAATGGGACTGATGGAACAGGGGACCAAACCGGACTCTCTGAATGTGGCTGACGGTGGAGGAGGACTGAGAAACCAAGGACAACAGCAATGAGCATGAACTCTACAGCATGGACGGGCTCACTGTGAGCCTTGTCAGTTTGGTTGCTCACCTTCCTGGACTTGGGGGGAGCTGGGAGGACCTTGGACTTAACATAGTGAAGGGAACCCTGATGGCTCTTGGTCTTTGGAGAGGGGTGGAGTGGGGGTATGGGTGGAAGGGAGGGGAGGGAAGGGGGAGGAGGAGGGGAGGAGATGGAAATCTTGAATAAAAAAATGAGATTAAAAAAAATGGAATTTTCGTTTTTTTCTTTCTTTTTTTTTTTGACTGAGGTTTTCTTGCTGCTATTGCTTTTGAAACATTTAAAAAGTACCTCAGGATTTCTTTAGTAGTATCTGGAAAATGCAAGCACCATAACTAGCACCTTATAGAAGAGTTTAGGAGAATAAGGTTAGATTGCAATTCCTAGCTATGCAGAATGTGGGAGGTAGGTAAAGGGTTATATGGAAACCTAGTACAGTAGAAACTTCCCGGAACCTAGAGAGTTACCCTAGTGAAGATTCCTAATTAATGGAAGATACAGAGCCTCAACCAACCATCTTTAGTAACCAGACTAAGCTCTGATTGGAGGCACAGGGGCACCAACCCAGAGTCATAACCTTCCACTGAAGACTTTCCTGCCTATAAAATGTGCTGAGGCGATGGTGACTCAGAGGTTGCAGGAGTGGCCAACCTATGACTGGTCTAACTGCATGTCCAAGATACTAGAGGGAGCTGTTGCCAGATACAGCCTGGATGGACAGGAATCAGAAGCAAAACAGGTCAGAGACCTAGAGTCATAAAATCATAACTGACCAAAAAATTAAAATAATTCTTTATGATGTTCTCCTATAGTGATAGGTTGATGTCTAGCTCAATCATCATCAGAGAGTTTTCCTTTGGAAACTGATGGGATCAGAGATGAGACCCACAGTCAAACATAGGTATAGCTCAGGAACCGCACAGGAAATGGGGGGAAGATTGTAGGAGGCAAAGGGCTAAAGGACACTAGAAGAACATGGCCCACAGTATCAACTGAGTAGGGCTTATAGGGCTCACAGTCTGGAACAGGAACCTATATGTGTCTGTGCTAGTTCCTCTGCATATATACTGTAGTGGTTTAAATTGAGGTTTTTGTGGGATTCCTAAAAGTGGGAGGTGGAATGTCTCTGACATTTTTGCCTGCTCTTGGACCCCTTTTCTTCTACTGGTTGTTTTGACAAGCCTTGATACGAGGGTTTGTGTCTAGTGTTACTGCATCTTCTTAAGCTGTGTTTGGTGACATCCCTAGGAGGTCTGCTCATTATGGAAGGAAAACAGAGGAGCACTGGATCTGGGGGCTGGTGAGATTGGGGATACTGGAAGGAGTAGAGAGAGGGGAGGCTGTGATCATCATAAATAAATTAAATATAGGAAAAAAGAACAAAAATACTAGCTTGTATTTTTACTGTTGATATTTTTCTCATTAGAGTTTAAACTATTATTTTATAAACTTTTTTCTCATTACAATTGAAATTTCAGGGTTTATGAAGATGGCTCAGTCAGTTAAGTGGTTGTTAAAGCATTTTTTACACAAGCACTCAGACCTGAATTTGGATTCTCAGTAGACGTATAAAAGACTACATGATGACACAAGATTGGGAAGGGACAGGAAGAAAGGCATATCTCTACACTGCATTGGCTCGCTACCTTCATCTGAATCAATAAGCCACAGGATCAGTTAGATACCTTGTCTCAAAATATAAAGTGAGGAACAATTGAGTAAGACATTGATGTTGAACTCTAGCCTCCAGGCTCATGCACACAAACATTATGCATTCTTATTTACATGCACATGTTCATGTATTCATCTGCATAAAGGCTTTCTCTCCTCCTGCACATACAAGTAATAAAAGAAAATAATAAAAAAAATTTTAAAAAAAAGAATGTCTGAGTCTGTGGGGACTATAGATCTCAAGCTTAGCTCAACAATGGATCACAATATGCCAAAGGTTCTCTCTCTATCCAACCATTTCATGTTCTATTTTCCTGAACACGCCCACTTAAGTGTTAGAGTGTGTGCTTCCTCATGTTAGAACTTCTTGGCTTTCTCATGTAACAATTAATAAGACTCAGTTTGCAGTCTGCCAAGTTCTCTTCTTCAACTGCATGATGATCCATGTACTAGATAGATTTTTGTTTGTTTGTTTGGTTGGTTTTGGTTTGTGTTTTGTTTAGTCAAGTTGACACAAGCTGGAGCATCTGAGAGGAGGAACTCTCAATTGAGAAAATGCTTCCCTACAATCATTCTGCAGGAAGTCTATGAGGCATTTTCTTGACTTATGATAGGTATGGGAAAATACAGCTCACTGTGGGTGGTGCTAGCCTTGGGCAGGTAGTTTTGGATGACAGAAGAAAAATGGCTGAGCAAGCATGGAGAGCAAGACAGTAAGCAAAGTTCCTCCACAGTTTTTGCTTCAATTCCTGTCCTGACTTCCTCCTTTTGCTGATGGAGTGTGACCTGAGAATTCTGAGCTGATATAGACCCTTTCCTCCCCTAGCTGCTCTCAACCATGATGTTCCATCAAAGCAATGGAAACCCTAAGACAGTTCATCTCTCAGGAACCTAAATAAACAGAGATATGAAGAACACAAGTCCATGGTGGCACTGAAACAACCTAGATGCCCTTCAATGGAAGAATGGATAAAGAAAGTGTGGAATATATACATATTAGAGTACTACTTAGTGATAAAAAACAATGCCATCTTGAATTTTGCATGCAAATGGATAGAAATAGAAAACACTATTTCGAGTGAAGTAACCCAGACCCAAAAAGATGAACATGGGATGTACTCACTCATAATTGGTTTCTAGCCATAAATAAAGGACATCAAGCCTATAATTCGTGATCCTAGAGAAGCTAAATAAGAAGGTAAACACAAAGAAAAACATATAGTTATCCTCTTGGATATTGGAAGTAGACAAGATTGCCAGGCAAAAATTGGGAACTTGGAGGTGGAGTGGGATGGGGCTAAGGGGAGATGGGGAGAGAAAAGCGTGAAGGGGAGAATGGGGAGAGCTCGGGGGAATGGGATGCTTGGGATATAGGAAGGGTGGATATGGGAGCAGGGAAGTATATATCTTAATTAAGGGAGCCATTTTAGGGTTGGCAAGAGACTTGACTCTAGAGGGATTCCCAGGTATCCAGGGATATGCCCCCAGCTAGTACCTTGGGCAGCTGAGGAGAGGGAGCCTGAAATGGCCAGATCCTATAGCCACACTGATGAATATCTTGCATATCACCATAGAACCTTCATCTGGCGATGGATGGAGATAGAGACAGAGCCCCACATTGGAGCACCGGACTGAGCTCCCAAGGTCCAAATGAGGAGCAGAAGGAGGGAGATCATGAGCAAGGAATTCAGGACTGCGAGGGGTGCACCCACCCACCGAGATGGTAGGGCTGATCTAATGGGAGCTCACCAAGGCCAGCTGGACTGGGACTGAAAAAGCACGGGATAAAACTGGACTCCCTGAACATGGCAGACAATGAGGGCTGCTGAGAAGCCAAGGACAATGGCACTGGATTTTGATCCTACTACATATACTGGCTTTGGGGGGTGGGGGCCTAGCCTGTTTGGATGCTCACCTTCCTAGACCTGGATGGAGGGGGGAGGAATTTGGACTTCCCACAGGGTAGGGAACCCTTACTGCTCTTCGGACAGGAGAGGGAGGGTGAGTGGAGGGGGAGAGGGAGGTAAACAGGAGGCGGGGAGGAGGTGTAAATTTTTAATAAAAAAAAGAGGAAAAGAAAAAATCAAAATGAACAAGCCATAAAAAAGAGACTCCTGCTAAAATGGAAAGTCCAGAGTTGTGCAATTAAAAATATCATTGACACTGAAACAGAACTATTTTCCATTTTAAAAACTATTTTATTAATTCTTTGATAATGACCCTTTTTCTTTTTACTGGATTCTTTTTCTCACAAAATATATCCTAATTACAGTTTCCCTTCCTTCTACTCCCCCGAGACCTCCCCACTTCCCCTCCCTTCCAGACCCCCTCCCTTTTCTGTCTCTCATCAGAGAATAAGCAGGCTTCTTTTGGGGGCATTGCTAGCCTACTTTT
The DNA here is from genome assembly GCF_903992535.2 of Arvicola amphibius. NCBI lineage: Eukaryota > Metazoa > Chordata > Mammalia > Rodentia > Cricetidae > Arvicola > Arvicola amphibius. Next base: position 110,287,547 of record NC_052047.1, read on the forward strand.
TATTTGTTTTTTATACTTTAAATTTTTTGAGGTTATAATTACAGCATTTGTGTCTTCCCTTGTCTCTCTCCAAATCCTTTTATATACCCTTCTCCTCTCCTTCAAATCTGTGTCCTCTTCTTTCATTAATTGTTATTACATGCATATATGTGTATGTACATATATATTTCTAAATATAGCCCACTCCATCAATGTAATGCTGCTGCTGCCTGTGTGTGTGTGAGTGTGTGTGTGTGTGTGTGTGTGTGTGTGTGTGTGTGTTACTGGACCAACAATTTATGCATTCTTCCTGGGGAGGACCACCTCTCCCACTCCCAGCTTTCCTCAGTAACTTTTGTGTAGGTCCCTTTTTAATGGATGAGTAATACTCAAGTGTGTAAATGTACCACATTGCCTTTAACCACTAATCTGTTGAGGGACATCTGCTTGTTTTCAGTTTCTGACTATTATTAGCAGAGCAGCAATGAGCACAGTTGAGCAAGTGTCTCTATGGTAGAATGAAGTGTTCTTTGCATATAAGCCCAATATAGTGTATCTTGATCGTATTCATCTTCCCACTCCTTCCCCAACTTCTCCCAGATCCACCCTCTTTAGTACTATTCCCTCTTTTTTGCCATGACCTCTTTTTAACACTACTTTTATTCACTATAGCATTACGTACAAAAACTTCAGTAAGACATTGAAGGGAGTTGTAATTAGGTACATTAAGTGAAAACTCAAATATTGAAATAGCCATTCTCTGAAAGATGCAACACTGTTATTTCAGAGTAACAAATATCATTTTCTCTACATCTTCAAAAAGCCTAAGTATAAAGCTCATCTTGGAAAATAACTATAAATTTTACTTCTATCCATTTCAAGAGCGCCTATAACCTCTAATGAGTGAAAGAGTCACTAGGGTAGACCTAGAAATGAGCTGGCTTCAGAGGTGAAAAACTTCCACAAAGAAGCACACAAACAGGAACTAAAATTAGATAATGCTCCTTGGTGATCTTGGTGGATAATAAATAATAAAGTGTGCAAGTCAGTCCTTAGTTGTTTTATGCATTTTGATGCCCTGGAGCAGATGATATATATTTTCATGGATGAATTAAAAGCCACCATCACTGACACTGATGTTGTTGTTCTCTTGTTGTTTCCTAACTCTGCTTGTCTTCTGCATCAGGGACTTCTTTACATGTTTATGTCCTCACTAAACTGATGACTCCAAATAGTGAAGTAGGACCAGACTAGTGAGTCCCACCTTCACTGTCACCAATCTCCAGATCTGGCCCGATTCCCAGACATAGTTGGATATATGGATATCCTTGGGCTGATGTGCTGATTGCAAGCTGTGCTAACAGAGTTATATCTGGGAGTGTGAGGATGGCATGGGTGGCTAGGGTCTTAGACACTCAATAAGCTAGGCCAGCATATAGGTTGTCCAACCTAGATAGACTACTTGGGGATAGCCTGGGCATTGAGGTACTAAGAACTCACAAGGCTGAGCCAACTATGCCTGGGTATTGAGAAGGGCATTGGCTGGCTAGCATCCAAGAAACTCACTAGACTGAACCAGAGCAAAGAATTATGACTTTCCAGGGATAAACCTGAAGATTAGGTATAGAGGATGCACGCTAAGGTCAGGCGGACTCACTAGACTGAGATGGTGTGTATAATGTGTGACCAATACTAAGCTCAGAGAGGAGGTATTAGGGTTACCGTTGCTGTGATGAAACACCATGAATAAAGCAACTTGGGAAGAAAGGAGTTGCTCAGCTCATACTTCCACTTCATAGTTCATCCTCAAAGGAAGTTCAAACAGGAACTCAAGCATAATTCTTATAATTCAATAAGCTGCACAGGAACACAGAATCATGTCAAGTAAGCAGTATAAAACAAACAAAAAATTAACAAAAAAAATAGAAAGAAACAAATGATCAATACAACTAAAGGTTAGCATTTTTGGTTAACATTTTTGGAAAGAAAATCTACAAATCTTTCTAGGTTTATCATGCACATCCCATGTACATGTCCAAGTATACATTCTGAAGAGGGCTCAGGGGTATCTTCCGCTCCATAGTATTGAGAGATTAATTAGTGAAGGAACAAACTATTTTAAGAAATACCTAAGTAGCTGTAGTATATAGCCTAGGGATATGAACAAGGCATACCACATCTAAAACTGTATCTAATTTGAATGATACTATAAGCCTAATGTGGGTCAAAGACTGTATGTATGCTTAAACATTGAGATTGACACGGCTATCATAACACAGAATATGTGTTGTGTGTTGACTACTTTTCTCATTTCTGTGAGCAAATACTCAACAAAATTTACATAAAATGGAAGGGTTTACTTTGCATAATGATTTAAGAAGAGATAATCTATCATGGTGGTAGGACTGAGGTGGCTTCAGTCAGTAAGCAGAAGAAGATAAACACAGGTACTCAGCTTACTGGCTCCTCTTGATGTTTTTTATTAAGTTTAGGACCTCATCCCATACTCAGGGTGGATCTGCCTTCCTCACTTAAATCTCTCTGGAAAAGTCTTCATGGACATGTTCAAAGTGTATCTCCGAGGCAGTTCCAAATTCAATCCAGTTGATATTGGCTAATCAACACAGTATTTTAAAATGTGTGACCCAATGGAATCTTTAGGAGTTCCTTAGAAACACAGATGGGCATCCTGTGTGGCTGTGCTTCCAAGCTGTGATATCTGTGAACTCTAAAGTCAGAGTTCACAGGCCTGATCTGAAACGTGTAATGTACTGGTAACTTCTCATCCCATTCCCATACCTGAGTCAGTTTTGGAGACCCAGAGTTCTTTAGATTAAGGCAAGATTGTAAAATTGAGGAAAAGCTTTATAATTATTTCAGAGATATGTTCTCTGATTCCCAATACTCATTTTCCAAATGAATAGAAAGCCATTTTTAAGCAATTATTGATTGAAAACAGCTCAGAGAATTTAGGGATTATTATACACTTGTTCTGGGCTACCCTTACCTTTGAGAAACTACTCTACTGTCACACACCAAAAAGAGACAGAGCTTATAGGAATTGGGTTGTAAGGAAAATTTTTACCTTTCAATGGGCCCAATAGCTCTCAGGTAGGCAATTGGAATAAAACTGGTCAACAACCACCTGAATTATCCTCTCTTGGGTACCTGATCCTTGAAATAGAATAGATCCTAAAAATAGTAATTACATGTATCCCTAGCCAATATGCAAAATCAAAGGAATAATTGTTTTCTTTGGGGAAGTAAGAATTAAATATATTCATCAGATGACTCCACACCCATGCACATATGGTCAGCACTATTAGATCCAATAGGTTATATTTTAAAAATGAAATGAAACTGGAAGGGAACTTGAGGGGAATCTGGGAGGAGCAAGAGAAGAGAGGAGGTGAATATAATCAAACTACATTGCAAAGATGTATGAGATTCTCAAAGAAACAGAAACCTCACATATGTGCATATTTCTCTCAACTCATCAAAGCCACAATTTAAGACTTTAGCAGCAATTTTATAGAAGGAACATTAGGGCTGATCTGAGTGTCCTCGGTGTCTATCAGGTAGTGGCAACAGCCCTTGAGATAATGGTCTATGGCCACTGATCCTCAGTGTCAGCTTCAACGGGATTCTCACCTAACCAGTTCTGTTAAGTGAGAAAGAGCCTTAATCATGCTTTTACAGACCTCATGTTGACTCTTGATCCTCTGAAAATATCCCAGAATCTGTTCTGTTGTTTACAACTGAAGACCCTCACTCATTGAAATGCATACATTCTTAACAGTTTTAAACATCAACAAGGCACACAGAATAGCAAATTGATCAGTGGAGGAAGGAAAACCATGTGGATGAGAGATTTTCAGGTTTAACAGGTTAATTACTTTCCTTTGATTGTTTTTCTGAATGTTTTTGTCTGAAACAAGACTTTGGGCTTGCACTGTTCGGCTCAGAGTAGATGACTCCTCAGGGGACAGCAGCATTTTCTCATGGTCAGATTTAGAGAGGATACTGAGTGTAAGAATTAGGCCTTGCAATTCTAGCAAATATATTTTAGGATAATCAGTAAGAACCCTCAAACCAGGTTCTTCCACTCCTTTGACAATCCTGGACCCCATTCTGTCACCAAGGACTCAGGGACTCACTCCAAGGACCTATTGTCAATCATCCCTGTCTGAGTGAATCATGGAATGCCTATGCAAAGCCTATTTAATCCATTATTTGGGAATGCGGATGTAGTTTTCTGTGTTACTTCCTGCTGACTGAAGGTGCTAGTAATCTTATGAGGACCCAAAGAAAATTTAGGCTTATGGTCAAGTCATGACTGAAGTATTCTGTGAGACTTGACCATCTCAGCCAGCAGCCTTGAGGCTGTTCTGAATGGAGAACTCAAGGGAAATTGCAGCAGAGGTGCTCTGAAACGTTGGATCATCTGGGCCATCCATTTCCACTGGAGATTTTTCAAGGGTCTTTCTCAATCAAACCTTATTTTTCTTAACCCAGAACGAATCCACAGCCTCTCATTTCTTGTGAAAATAAAAGAAAAACCTCTTCTTCAAAGTAACATATCTTTTGACTAAAATTTTGAAGTTAAGGCATTTTCAAATATATAAATTGGATTAATCCAGCAGCATTTATAATCAAATGTCTTTTAGCAACTGTTGCTCCTCCCTCCGCAGTCAAACAATTCAAAGACAACACAATAACCTACATTATCCAGATTCTCTGTGCATTTTCTATCTTTATATGGCTTTTATTTTTAACTCTTTTTCTTTTATTTTTCTTTTTAATTTTTGGTTTTTTTGAAACAGGGTTTCTCTGTATCTTTGGCTGTCCTGGAACGCACTCTGTAGACCAGGCTGGCCTCGACCTCATAGAGATCTGCCTGTCTCTGCCTCTCAAGTGCTGGGATTAAAGGCATGTGCCATCACACTAACTGCTCTACTTTTAAGGATTTTCTCTGTCCTTTTTCCTTTCTCTTCCAATCCTATGTATATTTTAAATATACTGTAAACCACTTAGAGGGTTTTTTGTCTGAAATTGTCTTTACTGCATAGCTCTATCTTTTTCTGACCACATAATCTTTAATCTGCTAAGCAATGTAGCTAGGATTAAAGCAGCGGCTTTGGGGACTGGCTCTGCCCATTACTTAATAATTACTCCCTAATTTGATTCAGTGAGAAATGCATAACAATAAAAGAAGATATTGCTTTTTCCCTATATTATCTCTTATGATAAATATGAAAACCAAGACTGTCTTTTCTTTGTAGCCAAATTGTCTAGGGTATGCATCTGTTCTAATTACATAACATTTTCCTAATCTTAACGACCACTCCACAAAGCATTTTCTGAACCTCATTACAGGTGCAACTTCAAGGACACCTACTTCGGACGTCCTTCATCTTAACATTACACCAAAGGCTCTGGACTTGGGAGTCATCCCAAGAGCAAGCACCAACTCATGGCAAGCACCCATGTATGGCAACCTGAGTCATCATTAGCTATTAGAATGATTCAGGGATTTTCATTCCCAAAGGTGATTTAGTCATGTGCAAACTACATCACAGAAACTTTCCCTTGAGACGTAGGAAGCACCAGAACAACAGGAGACAATGGATTCACTGCACTTTATAAACCTCCCAGCCTCCTGAGTGTGGAATACAGATACCTAGGAGCAGAAGAAGACAGACATGAAGAGGTCTGTTTATCCGGCTGGAAATACACTCAGCGGACACTTCCAGAGCATTGGGAATCCTAACTGTCTACTGGGTGCTTGGTAAGTTGTACTTACTGCTTAGATTGATGTAGTAGAAACCATGAAGCAGCCAAGGAAAGGGCATTGTTGGTGCTGGGACTGTAGGGAAGACAAGTGCTTTGTTCCTGCCGGAAATGGAGTAGGAAAGAAAGTGTGCTCTTACTCACTGCCTCACTTGCTCTTTTGATTAGTGCGTTATTTTAGGAGGAGACCACGGCAGGGGATCTGACAAACTCAAGAAGGTTCCCAAATCACATCCCAAAATTTCATACAAGCAAAAATTTCCTCAGAAGAGAAAATTTAGCTTTCATAGATTTCCAAAGTATTTCACCTGCCCCTACCTCCCCAGAGGCTAAGAATATCTCCTGAGTTAATCAACATAGCTGTCTTATTTGGTCATACATAATGATTATCATAAGGAATAAAACAACATTCCAAATAACCAGATGTTGTTTATTTGTATAAACGCAACAGTTAAATCTGAACAAACTTTTAGAAAGTATCATTGAGCCATCACTGCATGCTTAAAATATTATCAAAGGAATCTAACTTTACAAGAAAAACTTGCCAGAATAAATAAATACTGGAAAACACTAATAGAGAAACTGTATCCTTTGGGCAAAGGGAGACTGAATCATTAGCCAACCTGGCTTTAAATCCTGGTCCTACCGCTTTATAAACGTGGCACACTATTAAAGATTGCTACATCAGTTTACTTGTTGGGAAACTGAAATGATAACAAGTTTGTATTAAACAGAATGATATAAGTTGCCCTGCGGCAGTAAGATAGGGCTAAGTGGGTAACGGTGCTTGCCAACAAGCCTGCCAACCTAAGTTCAGTCCAATTTATGGGAGCCATAGGGTAGAAATAGCCAACCACAGCCAGTTGTCCTCTGACCTCCACTCATGTGCCATAGTAAGCATGTGTGAACACGCACACACACACAGAGACACACACACACTACATACTACACAGACCCATAATTTAAAATATTTAATTAAAAATAAATATGAATCTTTATGGAGCAAACCTTTCCAACTCACCACTAGTTATTATCAAGTTTGAGATTTAATTAAATCTCATTAACATTTTCTTTTTAAAGGAGACTATAAATATTCTCCTAGATGAAAAATTAAAAGTCAAATATTTACTATTAGAGATTGTTTTCTTCATTCCTAAAATTTGTAATCTAAACATAAAAACTGATACTATCAGTAATTCTAAAACTTAAAGATTAATTTCAGTAGAAGCTTGTACGAATGGAAAATGATATTTCAATATGATAGATGATTAATAAGTACTTAGCTAATAAAGCATTTTAAAACTTCAACTTAACATTCATTAGCCACGCTTTTGAAACTTTACAGGCAAACAGTACATCATGTCCATAGCGGTTAATAGTAAATATCTTTGATCAAGAAAGAGTCGTTAAATAAAGCTGTTAAATAGAGCTGCACACTAGCTCTTGGGATCTCCTGAGAGTGCTAAACCTCCCTATGTCTCTTTGGAGTAGGCGCTCTCCTAGTTTGGACCCCAGTGGGAAGACTTGATCAACTCCAGAAATAAATCCAAACAGATTTTTGCTACTGCACAGAATTCTCAACAACAAGCATTTAACCAGTAACAGCGAGACAGTTTAAGTGTGATACCTGAAGATTCCAAGGTTACTTTGATCTTGAATCAAGCTATAATTGAGAGCACTGTGAGCACACATAGACAGCCCGCATCTACCATAAGCCAGGGATGTCAAGAATGCCTGTGTTTAAGGGCTCTCCACTATTCCCTGATAGGGACTAGCCTGAAGATCTTGAGACAACTTTTTCCTCTGCTGACTCTTCTGGTTAGCTTTTAAAAATAAAACCAACTCTGAAATCCTTGTTTTCACCCATTTCTCTCTCCCTGCATGATTTCGACCATCACATCTCAACCCAAAGCTCAGTGACTCCCATACCATCATCAGCTCTGACTACATCATCCTGCATTGCTTCACACAGCATCCAGCATTCTTTCCTCTGAATTCACTGCTAGTGCAGACTTTCTGTCTCTACTAAAATTATCCATGACAACATCATTAGACAGTACACTGGGATATCTGCTTCCTTTCATTGCTCAATTGCATCTTCTATTTTTGAATTAAATGGTGTTAATGTTGGTGAGTTTGTGTAAACAGCTCTGAACAGCTCTCTCTCTGTGTGTGTGTGTGTGTGTGTGTGTGTGTGTGTGTGTGTGTTTGAATATATTAGATCTCCTTAAGAAACACTAGGGCTCCTTGTAGTTTTCTGTCAATACCTCAGTTAATTTTAAAAGCTGCCTACTACCTACGGGTTATAAAACAAACTCTTTAAAATGGGATATTTTATGACTAGAATGATGGCTCGGGTATTAAGAGAGCACACTGCTCTTGCAGATAGCCAGAATTCATTCCCAGGACCCATTCAAGTAGCTCACAACCACTTGTAACTCCAGTTCCAGGAGGACCCAAAACCACTGGTCTCTGCAGGAACCTAAACTCGTGTACACATACCCACACAGTGATAAATTTAAAATAAATATTTGGATCTTTTAAAATGGGATCATCAGACTTTCAATTATCTAGCTTAGGCATGCAATTTTAGCCACATTTCCAGTCACCTACGCCAGACAGTGTTGAGATCCGAATGTAACAAAACACTGCCCATCCTTGCTTTTAGAGTTATTCTAGTGCACTTTACTCTGCACCACATCCTATGATATGAAACCCATGCTATCTATTACTCGTAGACTAACTTCCTAGCAACAGGACTCTTGCATGACTCCCAGAATGCTTCTAGGATCTTCCAGATAACTCTTCTTGGTGTGAGCAATGCTACTAGCATTGTCACAACAGGCCTTATAGAGAGCTAAGGGTTGTCGGGGTGTGGAAATAGTCTTATTCATCAACTGTGCAACTATATGTGGGAACTGAATGCAAGTTCTATGGAGATCTCTACAGTACTCTGAACATCCCAAGAATTCTATTTTCTAGGGGGTTATAAAGGTATAGCTGCATAAGAGAAATAATAGAACAGATTTAATAATTTGCTATATTGCCTTTTAATTTTCAAATGTTTTCTTACATGAAGTTATATGGGCCTGCATTTGTTATGCTTGCCCTAACCCTGCAAAAGACAAAGGCGAGCTTGCTTCCAAGGTGTGCTCTTAGCCACCTGTCTTTGAAGTTGTTTAATGTGTAGTCTCTCTTACCTCAGCAGTTCTGTGTCTGTTATTCCATCTGTCTGCAGTACTGTGGAATCTCCTCTGTCATTCTGAATCCTGAATCACTCTTGAAGAGGATGGAAATGGCCACAATTGTCACCATAGCTTAGCATCACTGTGGAAGTACAAGCCTTTACAAGTAGACAAAGGAAAGAAAGGAGAGACACTCCACAGAAAGCTTGGGGAAAACCACATCTGGTTCATAGTATGTGAATGTGTATTTGAAAAACCCAAAATAATCAACTAAAATTGGCTCGTAAATGATATGTTAAAGAAGATATCTATAAAATTAATTCACAAAATTCAATAGCTTTCCTACATGTAAACAAGACTTAAACAAGCCACAGAATGAAAGATAATATTTCATTTAAAATTGTGATGAAAAAAAACAAAATGCCTAAAAATAGACCTTAAAGAAATGTATACAATATGTATTTGGAAAGTTTGACCTATTATCAAAATTTTGATGAGTACAATATATAGCCTACTTACAGAAAGAAGAGCCTCTTGTAAATATGTCTGTTCTCCCAAAACTAACATGTCCACTCAATCAAAGGAATCTGAGTGCAAACAAGACTTTTTAACTGATAAAAATCATGCTAGCATCCTTTTAGCATGAGCAAGCCAGAAAGTGTGCTACCAGACACAAAAATTAACTCTATTAGATTTTGTATTTGGTCTTAGCTCTAGAAGATACTGGGGGAAAAAAACATTAGAAACTGACGCAAGCACAGAAAGGGTGTTTGGTATGCTGTAGGCTTGAACTTCAAACCAACAGAATCAGCGGTAAAGTGACTTAGCCAATCAGTTGTATTAGAATCCTTGGCCAGCCATTTGAAGAAATAAAGAAAGGATTCTGAAAAATATATAGAATAGAACAAGAGATAAATTTAGTGATATTAAATTTAGAAGTGTTTATAAACCATGTCACAAAAATCAGAATTCAAAAAGGAAAAGATTTGGCATAAAACTTACTGTTTAGCACTAAGAAAAAATAATGTAGCAACTTTAAAGTACAAGCAGAAAACTGAGTATAATATATACGTAAATATCAAAGAGTTTAATTAATTTGTTAGCCACCATCAAAAGATAGATAGAACCTGTAAATTACAAATTTTAAACGTCTTCGCCCTAGCACTAGGTGTGTACATAACCCTAAGTGGAGCCCAGAAGCATATATTCACTGAATTGAGTGGAAAATGTTTCCAATCAGAGGGAACTAATAAGCCACAACATAGCTATGAAAAGGAATGTCATGGCATAATTGCTGAGTTTAGGAAGAAGCAAAGTATAAAACTGTGATCTCATTTATACCCAGAGATGATTCTCTATTCATATTCACAAATAGCATCATTAAGCAGTTATATTAACAACAGAGCAGAAATCAGACTTGGTTTTGCTTGCTTATTTTTCTGTTTGTTTGTTTCATTTATAGTCCTCTCTGCTATGAAGAGTACACCAATGTTTCAATGCTATGTTGTGTTAATATTCAGCCTGATGTTCGGGATAATTCAGAATCCCCTCTTTAACAGCTGTTGATCCTCCCTCCATACACAACACTCTGCCAGAGGGCAGGTTGATGTAAGACATAAGTCTCTTCATGGCACTGTCAGACATTTTCTTGATTGATGATTAATGTGGAGAGCCCAGCCCACCCTGGTGCCATCCCTAGGCTGGTGATCCTGGATGGTATAAGAAAGCAAACTGAGCAAGCCATGGAGGGCAAGTCCGTGACTAACACCATTCCATGACCTCTGCATGAGTCCCTGCCTTGAGGTACTGTCCTTACTTCTCTCGGCGATGAATTGCAGGCTGCAAGATGAGATAAACCCTTTCCTCATTGTTTTGGTCAGTGTTTTATCATAGCAAGAGAAACGCTAATGAAGAAAAGCACTGTCCACACTGAATTGAAACTAATTATTTACATACGTCCTTCTCCTAGCAGCCTGTGAGCACCCTTTCAGCAGACATACATTTCTTCATCTTCATGTCCACTTCATTTTCCATAGTGCCTGGCACAACAAAAGTGGGCAGTGGACATTTGACCAATGGGTAAGAATCAATAAAGACTCATCCATTTCCACTTTCCACACTCAGTCTCTCCCACAGGTGTCCAGAGTACTCAGTGAACCTCTACTCGTTTGTTTGTGAGCCCTTCCTGCAGACCCACAAAAACAAGAGCAGCGTGGTACTTACTCTCAATCCCAGAAACAGATGCGCTTGCTGTCTGGTCCTAGGTGGAGTCCAGAATTAAACTGAAAGCATCACCACTGTAAACTTGAAAATACAGCCGAGGAAACTCATGCTGTGGTTCTTAAAAGAAGCAAACTCCAACCATTTGGGTATTTGTGAAACAGCAGACTTTTAACAACTGTGCTAGGATGGAGACACAGGGAGATTGTGTTTTTATGTATCTGATCATTTTAAGTCGTATTTCTTCTCTTCACATCAGGTAGAAGAACAAAATGGCACGAGGTAATCGCACCACCGTGACAGAATTTGTCCTCATGGGATTCACAGATCGCCCTGAGCTTCAGCTCCCCCTCTTTGTGGTGTTCCTGGTGATTTATCTCATCACCCTGGTGGGAAACGTTGGCATGATCCTGCTCATCAAGGCAGATTCGCGGCTTCACACGCCCATGTACTATTTCCTCGGTCACCTGGCTTTCATTGATCTCTGTTATTCATCTTCCATTGGGCCCAAAATGCTGCAAAATTTATTGGTGAAGAAAAAAACCATCTCCTTTTCAGGCTGTTTTGCTCAGCTGTACTTCTCTGGTGCCTTTTCCACTACTGAATGCTTCCTCTTGGCTACCATGGCCTATGACCGCTACATGGCCATCTGCAACCCCCTGATCTACACAGCCATCATGACACAGCGGGTCTGCAAGGAGCTGGTGGTAGGAGTCTACACCTACGGTTTCCTGAACTCTGTCATACAGACAGTACTGACTTTCCAGCTGTCTTTCTGCAACTCCAACGTGATCCACCACTTCTACTGTGCCGACCCCCCTCTCCTCGCACTCGCCTGCTCTAACACCCACAACAAAGAGAAGCAACTCCTGATCTTCTCGGCTGTGAATCTTACTGGATCCCTCATGACCGTCCTCATCTCCTACATCTGCATCCTGGTCTCTATCATAAAAATCCAGTCTTCCCAGGGCAAGTGTAAAGCCTTCTCCACCTGTGCCTCCCACCTCACCGTGGTCACCATCTTCTACGGGACGTTGTTCTTCATGTACCTGCAGCAACCAACAACAGGGAATTCATGGAGGTATAGCAAAGTGATCTCTGTGTTTTATAGCCTTGTAATCCCCATGCTTAACCCTCTCATCTACAGCCTGAGAAATGCAGAGGTGAAGGAAACCCTGAGAAGAATGCTAGAGGGCAAAGCTTCACACTGAGCAGGGTGCTACGATGCCGTACTGTGGACAGCAGTACACACCAAGCTGATGGAAATGGAGTGGGTCAACTGCTGCCCAGTTAGGAAGGAGTTAATCCAATGGAGGATTTTCATGGCCCAAAATAAAGAACCGCCTCATGGACATGAGTAATATTTAATCCAAGCAATCGTCATGAACTAATTACAATTTATTTGTCTGCTAGAAAAATTATGTGATTAATTATGTATGTCCTTCATGTGTTAAAGATGAAGTGGCTGACTACCGTTTCATAACAATTTGAGCTCCACAGTCATGAAAATCCTCAAAACCCATATTCTGAGTAGAGTTGTGCACTAATGATGATGGATATAAACTGCCCTTGTAAGCATCTTGTTATTAAGCATTTTCCAGTTTGATGCAGTCTATATCAGAGTAAGCTATTTGTTAGTCTTAAAAGTACTCTTTCGCAACAAACTGCTGTAGGCTGTGGTTAAATTACAAGGAACATCTCAGAAAAATCTTACTAACCCAAATGTAGTTGTAATCTTCTGTGCTTTAAATGAACAATATAAATATCAGTGTGGTACTAAGGAAAGGAAAAATGGGATTCAGCTGAATATGGAATGTGTTTAAGAAAAGAAATCTAGTTAGAGGAGATAAGGGTGGGGATCGGGGGACTTTTAAAGATATTAAAAGTAGTCATTATTTAACAAGCAAGGTTTAATTTTTCTTATCTCTGGAAAGTATATCTACAGTGGCTTTCTCTTTCCTTTTTTTACACTTTCTTTCTTTCTTTCTTTGGGAGTTAGGGTATATGAAAAAGGGAAAAAGAAAAGCTTCCTGAGGAAACTGCATTATGGCATGCATGTTTCTGATAAAATAATTTTATTAATTTAGAAAAATATGATAGTTTTATAACATTTTATGTATTCTTTGTTTCCACAGATCTGAAATTCCACTTTCTTACAGCTAGTTGTGTAAACTCTGGTGTGTCTAGGGGTAGGTGAAAAAACATATTTTGTCTTTTCTTAGGCAAGAAGATGATTGTTCCAAGTTTAATTCTAACACTTGTTTCAGATCATTCTTAAAACACACGAATCTGTCACAAACCTGTAGATGGTCCCCTGAGCTGTTTTCAAAGATGATTATGATTTCAAACAGTTAAAAATAACTCACCAATTAGCTATGAGTAATTTTTTAAATCAATCAAGAAACAAAGGGACCTAGTTGTGCCCAAATTAGCCACCCAGATAACAATGTGTATATGTGATCTCTGTTGCACTGTTACTTGTGCCTCAGTAATTTAGGAAAATAGAATTAATTGAGTATTTTAAAGTGCTTTTCTTTGATTCTGAAGTCTATCTGAAGAACTGAATTACACATTGCGTTGGTGAGTGTAGAGAAAGTGTTGACTAGTTACAAAAGAAAAAACCTTTAGTGTGATAACATAAAGCAAGGACAAAGGGCAAGGCATAAACAGACATGAGAGGCAGCACAGAGGCCGACAAGGAGAAAGGCTCACCCAGTGGTTCTAAAATGGGACGGGAGCCTGGGTGGAAGGCCAGGAGCTCCTGGAAGAGAGGCAGAGGCAATCTTCACTTTTCACCCTCACACCTACCACACCTGGCTAGGAGCTACACCTGAACTGTTCTGCTCTTATTCCTAACTCTAAAAGAAAAAGATCCATGATTGAGAATTGAGATGGAAGAGGAGGTTCCTGGAGTTCGGTCTGGAAGACTGGGCTTCAATATCCCCAGTAAGACTAATGTCAAAGAGACATTAAGACACAAGAGTTAACAGCACAGCTTGGACACAGAGGGGCAGCACTTGAGAAGCTGATGATGAGATGATAGTCCAGGGGCTGCTTGTAGCAATGGACCTTGACCCACAAGGGGCCTTTGCTGAAGAAAGACCTGACTTGTTGAGATAAAGATGAGCAGGTACCAATGCTGGGTGGAAACTTGTGTTTTCAACCAAAAGCTATGTTTATTTCCTAACTTGTTTTTCCCTCAAACTATGTTCAAATCAGTTTAACCTACAAAAAAAAGAAGTATTTACCATGTTTTAATACATGCCTCTCAAAAAATTAATTATACCCTGCTTTTCAAAGTGATATTCTGTATAAACAAATTCTCAGAAAACTGAAGACAGGTCATGAAACCTCCTCAGACTGTGCTTAGCCCTAAGAAAATATCTTCTGAAAATAAAAATGCGACCAAAGTAATGGAAATCACCTGGATTTAAGAGTGTAATATTTCCTTGAAAGTGAAAATAAAAACGTTCTCATATATATAAACAAAACATAACTTTATTTTTTTCCATGGTAATTCTCAAATGGTTTTTATGTGTCACCTTTTACCACACAAGCATCTTTCCCCAACTGGTCTAATCTGTCACCAAGGGGTTACATCTGCTCACATAAATATGAATGCTTGCTCCTTTGAGCACAAATCACTAAACTTTTCAGTTAGGATAGACTTTTTTTACTTATCAACACTTATTTCTCCATTGAGTTTCCATGCCTGGAAATATGCCAAAATTATTTCTTTTAAGTCAAGCACCGAAAAGAAACACAAGAATACCAACAACTCCTCTTTTCTGCATCCCTTCACACTAGTTGATCTGTGCAAATTCTAACACTCTTACGCCTTCAAGTTCTCTGCCCCATATTATCACCTGGGCCCTGGATGCACATCTCATGCAGAGTGAGAAAAGACTAGGTCAGTTCTGACAAGTGGCTCTGCCTGCAATTAGCAGTGCGTCCACCAGAGATAGGGAGCCAAGGAGCTCAGAACTTAGGGAGTTCAGGCTCCTGGGAAAGGGACAGACTTAGCCTGCTCTTCCATTTAGGTTGCTATAAACATATGACCACTTTCTGAATAATCAGAATTTCCGTCTCACGTAAGATAGGTCAAATTAAAGAAAAGGTTTTTATAATGCATGAGTATGTGTTTTATGCCTCTGAAGCAGCTCTAGTTCCCAGAATGATTACTCTATGACCTGAAAAATAAAATTTTGTTCACACAAGCTTCCATTCCACGGTTGAGTGTGTGGCCCACTGGCCTGGACACGTGTCGGCCTGCAGTTTCCACTCCTCACAGCAGGTGATGTACTGGGTGTTGTGACCGCCAGGCTCAGGCGGTTTACAGAGCTAAGGCAAACCTAGGCTCAGGATGTTCCACGACCTCAAGTGTATCAGCTTTGGAGAGGAACTGGAAGAGCCCGGTCCATCTTCTCCTCCCCATAGAAACCTTTCACTCTGCTCTTAGTGTCTTTTCTCTTGTCTCTATCTTTCTGTTTTATTGTTATGATAAATAATATTTTATTCATCATTTTCCCTGCCAAAACTAGCAACTAGCTTTCTGTGGGAACCCTTCAGATGTGGAATTTAAACGAATGTCAGTTATAATAATGCATCAATTAGGAAACTGGTTAATGATATTTGTGTGGAGAAACAGTCATTTATATGGAGAAAGGTTGAAGTTCGCTTTTTAAATTGTGAGACTATCTTTCCTTCTTACATTTGATACAAGTCACAAATTGATCCAGAAATGACCACAGGCACAAACTAGAAACCCTATCAGCTTTAGTCTAGGGTGAAGTTCTTTGCTCTGTTTGAATTAATTGTCCAAAGACTATCTGATAAGTTTTTGTTTCCTATGCATATTTCTCTGTACATTCAACCATTACATTGATCAGAAAGAAGTCTGTGTCTATATAACCTGATCTCTCGCTGATTCCTGATAGTGCTACAATCCACATTTGAGAAGTGTGTGTGTAAGAGTACATTAATAGATACTTGCAGGCCACACAAGCAAAATAAATTATTGTGGGCCTGAAAAACAGGCATGGCTGAGGAGAGTAATAGTTTTCTTAGCAAAGCCGCCTTCTAAAGCGCAGGCCTGCGGGAGCCGTGATGGTGCGGTAAGAAGAGCCTCAGGGTCAGAGGCTCCCTTAGATTCGCTCTGCACCATGTCAGTCAAGCTGCTTGACCCCTCTGAGCCTAAGTTAGGTAAATAATATCTCACAGAGTTGTGGTAAGATTAAACTGGTACAGAGAGCTAAACTACATTCCAAGTACTGAAATAGAACAAAATTTCATTTTAGGTAGTCAGATTGCAGGATTCTGATGCATCCTCAGGTTCTCTGATTTGAAGCTACTGCTCAGTAAAAAATCCTTGTCTGTAAAAAGTTCATACCTATCTGTATGACAAAACATGGAAGTTGCATTGACTAACGGACTTTCTTTATTCCTGTGGGTCTCCAGAAAGAAGTGCAACCCATTATCTCCCCGCAGGAGCTCCTGTCCCAAAATTCATAAGTCAGTGATTTCCAACACGGACCCTGTGCCCTAGAAACACCATTGTTTCCTGCACTCAATGAATCGATAATACCTTTTCACTGACCTTTCTTTGACTCTGAATCACTAAGACTCAACTTGTTCCCAGGGACAAAATCCTAAAGTTCCAGAGTGGTCCGCTAGGCGCTGTGTGCCTTGTAGCTGTGGAGGGTCGCCTTCCCCTCCCCCATCTGTGACTGCTCTGAGCTGCTGGCTCCGCCCAAGCCTGTGAGAGAACAGTGAGAGGTGAGCCAGCGGTGGATCCAGGTGTTTTGAAGGTCAGCAAGAGAGAGGGCATCTCACCTTCTCCTGCTTCTTTTCCACGATCTCCGCTGGGACTGGCAATAAACTTGGAAGCATTGACAAGAGTCAATAATGCCTCTCCCTCGACCACCGCCTTTCCCTTCCTTCCGGTGCTGTCCCCCATCCCTCAGGAAGAATGAGCCCACATCTGATGCCCCGAGGAGGGTAACAGGAGCCTGGTGTGGGGCCCAGAGGCTGGGAAAGAGAATAGGTAAGAGGGCAGGGAGAGGAGCCTGAGCCGGGAGGATGTGATAGGCCCCGCTGACTCTCCACCAATGCACTGGCCACTGCTTCACTCTCATGTTGATGAGTCATACATGAAAACGCAGTTTTCCCTTTTAAAGAAGATGCCTAAAAAGAAAATAACTGAATTGCTAAATAGTGTCTCCTCCCCCCTTTCTCTTTCCTCCCTCATACACATCACTATATCAATGTTCTGCTGGAACCAGGAACTCAAAGCTGTACTTCTTGATTGATTCATTTTGCATGTATTTGTGTGTGTGTGTGTGTGTGTGTGTGTGTGGGGGGGGGAGAGAGAGAGAGAGAGAGAGAGAGAGAGAGAGAGAGAGAGAGAGAGAGAGAGAGAGCACATGTGAAGGTCAGAGAGCAGTGTGGAAGTCAGTTCTCTGCTTCCCCCATATAGATTCTGAGGATTGAACTCAGATCATCAAGCTTGGAGACAGCTGTTTTTACTGGCTGAACCATCTAGCTCCCCTTTAAAAAAAAATCAAAAAATTAAAAGCTAAACTGATGGAAATCGATAATCACTTACTTTGCAGTCTGCTTTTCCTTCTCCATTTCCACGGAGTGCACCTTCCCTAGTCACCTCTCTTTATATCTCTGGCATTTAAAACAGAGGACAAGATTACTCAGTTATTCACCCATGCATTAATGTAGTCTTACATCAATCCTTTTCTCTTCCATTTCTATGGTGTTGTGGTAACTTTGTGCCTGGCCCTCCCTCACATCTCTGCTTTTAATCTCCGACAACAAAGATACATTGGTAGATTTATATCTGCACTAATAAATAATAATATCAGCAAGTCAAGTCAATTAAAGATAGGTTTAACAGTTAACTAAACAACAAATATTAACATAAATGTATACATATCTTATACTTCATGTCCATACAAATCAAAAAGTGATCATATCTTAATGTAATAACGGAAATCTCAAAGAAACTGAGAAGAATATATGTGAATATTTTCTGGCCTATTTTAAGGGAAGCATTAAGGCCTGAAACTGCAAAGAAAACGTGTGACAAATTTGATAAACTCAAATGTTTAAGTTTCCATTATAAACCCAGAAAAAACATTCACTGGAAAAATAAAATGTACTCAACAGAATTAGTAGTCACAAAAGAGCTAACAATAGAAGCATAGAAATAAGATATAAGTATACAAATGTGAAAAATAAGAGAGATGAGTGGCTAAAATGTGTAAAACTTGTACAACACTGTTAGTAATCAAATTAATACAATAATGAGACAGATTTTCATATTTTATTGGCAAAGATAGTAACAGTTATTACTTACCAGAGGGGTGATAGTACCAAAGTGGAAGAGACACATGTGGATACATTTTGGGAGTATTCATTGGCATAAAATTTTCAAAGTTTAATTTGACAATGATCACTAAATCCCTACAGTTAAACATCATTTGATTCAGTAATTTCCTTTGTAATGGTTTATTTCATGAAAATACTATAAGAAAGTAACACTATCTATGTGTTTAATAATTTATTGCAATAGTTTTTACAGCAGTTTTTAAAAAGCATCAGTAATAGATATGCATCAATGAAGGAATGGTTAAGTAAAATACTTTTATGACCTAGCAGTATATAATGTCACAGATAAAATGATGCTACAGATATCTTATTTTTCTAAAAATGCTCAGAATATATGTGCAAAAATTTTCTACTCTGCTCATGATACCATTTTATTTTTAATTACATATGTGAATATTATAGATTTAATGGTAATATATAATAGTATTTCTAGATGACTGTATCCCAGATGTTTTTAGAAATAAAACTAAGAAGTCAACCCCATAACAGTGTCAGCAATGTTACCACACACTATCAACTCCAAGTTCTCTTCCCACTACCCAGTGCCAGACCTAGGGATATATAAAGGGTGAGTGCTGTGAGAAGAGAAGGGGGAAAAAGACATCAGAGGACTGATTATAGTCTTGATATTTCCTACCTCTCCTGGAAACCCAAAAGAAAGAAGGCAAAACAGAAGGATCGTAGACCTTTAAATACCCTCTTACCGCGCTGAAAATAGGCATCGCTCGGTAATTTTTAACTGGAGGTGAAGTTCTACAAGATCTGTGAGGTGAGTTGTAGCCATGCCTTACCCAAGATGTGTTCGACGGATTCCAAGAAGGCACCAAAGAAGCAATTTGAAGCAGTAAAGTGAAGTCCAGAATCCAAGTGGGGTTAGGCTTGCTGTAGGTTCCTGGGCAAGTTCCTCACCTTTCCTCTGCCGAGAAGTCTGCTTATTCTCTGCACAAGGACTTGACTATCACATTCTCAGAGATGTCTTCCATGAGTCACAGCCTCAAGACAAGAGAGAAGTAGAAACCCCATATTCTGACTGCCCTGATTACAGAGATCCAGCTAGTACCCAGGAGTCCACAGGTCTCCCCCCTTGTCTGAGACTGCTGCAGATAGATTTTTATTTTTTGTTGTTGTTGTTGTTGTGCTTTAGACTTGCCTAGCATACAGAATACAGGAAGGAATCTGCTCAAAGTATTCCCAGATATAAATGCAAACAGTCTGGGCTTCTCTAAACAGTCTTAGGCTCTGCAGTTTGCATGTTCGGGCTCTCCAGACCCTTCTAGGGCTGTGCTCAGCACTCCTTACCCTCCGTGTATCTCCCTTAATCTTTAGAGTAGTAAACATCATTATTACTAACTATAGACTATGTGAGCAAATCGGAACTTAGACTAAAGTGACATATCCTAAACCAAACTGTGCAGTGGTGGAGAGGACAGATTCGGACCTAAGGAGAAGGAGGGATTGCATCCCTGCCTTTCTTTACAGAGGTGAAGTCACTACATCCAAACGTGCGGCTTCACTTGAACTCTTCCCTTTCCCTCGCTTTACGGTACGTCCATACTCACATCAACAATACTCACGTGTCAGCTACATTAAAATCCTAGTTTCAATTAAATATTTAATAAGACTAAAAGAAAGAATGGGAAATGCATTGGCCTGAGTAGCATGTTGCTAGAATGGAGGCTTGATACTGTGCAAGTCCTCGGTTTCCAGCTCTAGGTCTATGATGAGGGGGAGGTCGCAAACCACTTATCTGTGCAGTGTGGTTGACTCCTGTGCCCATGGCATCAGAACTGATTTCCTGTTGTTTTTATTATGAGAAAGAATAGCTGACCTCCATGTCAGCTGCTCTCAGAGTTGTCACAGTTCAGCAGAACCTGTCAAACACAGCCTGCCTGTGCACCTGGAAGCCTGGCTTCCTTTCATCCAAGCTGTTCTCGGTCACAAAAAAATATACAAAGGAACCTAAAGAAAGCTCCTCCATATATTTCTGCAGCCTTACTAGATTTTTCTCAAAAGAATATACACTAAGGCATTTTAGGATAAATGGTAACTTGCTTCCCATGCGTGGAATAATTCGCTTAAGAGTAGATGTCTGAACCCTACCTTTATTTCCATCTCAATATCCTAAAGCCACAGGATCGAGTTACTACCATGGTTTAAAAGGCATTAGAGTGGACCCAATTTTTTTGACAATTTAAATCCCATCTGAATCTCTCAGTTTTGCAGTGAAAACTAAGTTTTGAGATGTGATATATGAGGTCCTAATAAGTGCTTAAATTATAAAATATAAATAAAAAAGGGAGAAGAAAGGCCTCTCAGGCTTCCAAACCTGTGCGTGCTTAGTAGAGGAGCTGTAAATGCCATAAAATCCCCATCACATCGTCAGGATCCAGAAGGAATGTTTTCATCAGGACCCTTCAAAGCATCATGCTAAGTTCTCAATTACTATATCGTTAAAAGTTTGGCATAACTCAAGCACATTATAAAAAATATTCATTTAACGGGTCAAGTTCAACTAAACTGCCAGATGTCTTACATATGCTGATATATTTGCCTCATTTTTGTAAGTTTTGCTAAAGTTGAATGCAATACCTGAGAGTTACTTTTAACATAACATTTTTAGAAATCAGAGACATTTGTGCTGGAAGTCACTTACTTTCATGTCCTTGCTACCTCGAATGTCTGTTACCAGGTATGCACCATGCTGCAAATGAGGGGAGTTTGTTGAGTCTGGGTTTTAAATAACTTGAGAAAATGGGTTCTTGCGACCTTCCCCCGGGGTTTAATACTAATCCTGCTATTGAGAAAATTGGAAGGATATTATTAGGAAAGTCACAGAATGTGCAGCCCCTACAACACAGGAGCATTGCATGCACATGCAGTTCAGCCTTTCCTCTCCTGTGCAAACTGCATGATTCGCCCATTCTTTTTATTCTAATCAATAGTTTCATTTGCACATCTTTCTTAGTCCTAAATACAATGTCCTCCTGAAAGTACTAACTCAGCAGAAAAAAAACACAAAAATCAGATGCTAAGTCAAGAGAAAAGAAAGTTACAATGTCCTTCCCAGGCCTCCCCAGCTGTCCCCACAGCTTGTGTTGACGACAGTTGTTTATGTGCTAAGTTCCTTGAGGGCATAAGGGCACCTTCATCCTCTGGATGTTCCACTTTGCCTATTTTTCTTGGTGTTTAGTTCTTTCTCTTCTCGCATGCTATATCCCTGGTACACAGAGATGCCATCTTCAGAATCTGAGTACCATTCAGACCAGATACATGTAAGCAGAGGAAGCAGGAAGATCAGCAGAGGTGACACTCAGTTTCACCTGGAATTCTTTATGGAAAAGGGACCCTATGGGTCCAACCCAAACATGCAAACCCTCCCCATTGACATGGTGAAGGGATACACCAAGATGCAAGAACCAGCATTCAGCATTACATCACTGCTGGAGAGCCTGACTTACTGAGTGGGTAGGTGTTTCAAGGTCATTTGAACTTAAGCTTCTAATATTTCATATTGTAATTGACTAATTGTCGGGCCTTAACTATTAATCAGTTGTGAGTTTTATCAGGGTATTTTGGAATGCCTGAATCAACAGCTCTGAGATCAAGACTAAAACTGTCTCTGCATGAAAGACTGAAAACCAGATTGCTGGGAAATGATGAACTCACAGACTGGCTCCTTGAGCCACTATGTCCATTGTCCCAGTGTTCTCTTTTGCCCTTTCCATGGCTCCTAACTAGACAATCAATAAATATGGTTGAAATAGATTTCTGACTTTAAGAATCACGAAGAAGAATACACAAACCCTATGTTCTATGAGGAACAATGTGCTCACCTGTAGTTCCAGTTTCCCTCCTGCTCATGGTGTCTACCATTCGAAAGCTCTAGCATTTCTTCAGGTCCCTTGAACGTGATGAAAGCTCCATGCTTATGAATGAGTTCTAGTACATTTTAAAGTGACATTACTATTATGTTATTCTTTATTGACAGTTTAGGGAGAAAATCAGTTATAGATAAAAAAATATATATATCTTCCTCGGAAATGTGAAAGCATTGTCCTACGATGTTCCAGAGGCTACTGTCCCATTGTTTTGGTATCTTTGTTTCTTTGATTTTATTATTTTTAACTGTGTGTGTGTTTGGAGGGGGGGTATCTGTGGGTCTGTGGCCATGATTCCTGTAGAGCCTGGAAGAGGATGTGGGATCACCTGGAGCTAGAATTACAAATGGTTGTGAGCCAACCAACTGAGGTCCTCTGCAAGAGTGGAGTGCTACTCTTAACCATTGATCCATCCCTCCAGCACTGTTTATTTGCTTTTGAGACAGGAGCTTACTTGTAGACAAGTATGGCTTCAATCTCATGGTTATTCTCTGTCAGCCTCCAGAGTGCTGGGATCACAGACATGAAGTACTATACCAGGCAATGCATGTTCTTTTAAAACATGGGTTTTTTTTCTGTCTATAAATGCAAAATTTTGTTCTATCCTTTGTGTGCTGAAGTTCTATGATTTTATTTTAAAGTGATATATTTAACCTACAAAGATACTTTTAGTTTTCTTTTTAATCTGTAAAGACATTTGCCTAGTATTCCCTCACCACCAGTTCATTTCTAGCATTTGTTTGAAATGACTCCCCTAGTAAACAACTTACGATTGCATTTTGCTTTTGGTGAAACTATAGAATATTTAACTTTAATAATGAAAATCATTCACATACATTTTGATAATTATAGAATTTGGACAACATTATTTTTTTCTGGCGGTATGTTTTTATTTCCATAATTTCATACTTTTCCTTTTCCATTGTTTTACACTAGTGATCAAATTACAAGCACACACAATAAGTAAATAATAAATAGCAGTAGCAAGGTGGCTCAGCTACCTGGTGATGCATCAGATGAACTAAGTTTGATCCCCTAACCTATATTAGAGTGGGAAGAGAGAACCAACTCCACAAAGTCGTCTTTTAACCTCCATCCACATTCCATAGCATGCATGCCCCTCACACACATACATCATATTCTCATATTCTCATATTCTCATATTCTCATATTCTCTCTCTCTCCCTCCCCCCCCTCTCTCTCTCTCTCACACACACACACACACACACACACTTACACACACATCTCCAAGGCTCAGAACATGTCTACTACTGTTTTATTGCTGTGAAAAGACACCATAACAAAACAAATTTTAAAAAAAGCAAAGCACATAATTTTAGTCTTGTTTACAGTTTCAGAGGGTTAGTCCATGACCATCATGGTAGAAAATATAACAAGCAGGCAGGTATGGCACTGGAGCAATACCAAAGAGCTCACATCTGATCTACAAATGACAGACAGAGACAGAGGGAAAGGTTAGGCCTCGCATGGACTTTTGAGAACTCAAAGCCCACCCCAAGTGACACATTTCCTCCAACAAGGCCACGTCTACTCTAACAAGGCCACACCTCCTAATTCTTTCCAAAAAGTTCTACTGACTGGGGACCAAATGTTCAAATGCATAAGCCTGTGTTATCTGTTTCCATTCAGTCCTCCAAAGCACGCGCTAGAGAATAAGAAGAGTGAAGCAATTAAGAGCTGGAGGAAGAAGTGCTTGTGGAGTATGCTCTTCAAGGCTTAACAAGGCTACCACACTCTTTTTAGTCATTTATTTATTTGCTTGTTTATTTATTTATTTATTAAAAATTTCCACCTCCTCCCATCCTCCCATTTCCCTCGCACTTCCCCCACTCCCCCTCCCCCTCGCTCTCCAGTCCTAAGAGATGTCAGGGTGCCCTGCCCTGTGGGAAGTCCAAGGCCCCATCCCCATGCAGGTCTAGGAAGGTGTATATCCAAACAGACTAGGCTCCCAAAAAGCCAGTACATGCAGTAGGATCAAAACCCGGTGTCATTATCATTGGCTTCTCAGTCCATCCTCATTGTCAGCCACATTCAGAGAGTCCTGTTTGATCACATGCTCATTCAGTCCCAGTCCAGCTGGCCTTGGTGAGCTCCCATTAGATAAGTCCCACCGTTCAAGGCCACCCTGGACTACACATAAGTGATCCAATCTAAAAGAGAAAACAGAGCTCACACCAAGGTGATCCCAGCACTCAGAAGTCACAGGCCTTTAATCCCAGCACTAGGGAGGTGGAGACAGGAGTGACGTGGCTGGGCAGAGAAGGAAATATAAGGCAGGAGGCGACAAGAGCTCACTGCAGTCTGAGCAGCAGTCAGTCTGAAGATACAGTCTAGGAAGTCAGTCTGAGAAGGCAGTCTGCAGACAGGATCTTTTGGTCTGAGTATTGGCAGGGTAAAAACCCTAGTGCCTGGCCATTCTGCTTCTTTGACCCTTCAGCTTTCATCCTTTGATAGCTGACTCCAAGTTTTTATTATTAAGAACAACTAGAATTCATGCTACAGTTGATTTGTTATTCTTTGTTTAGTTTCTTTGTACTTGTGAAAAGTAAAGATTGTGGAAAAATAGATACATATAGTTTCCAAATTCCATGCGCTATAATGTAATCGTGCAGATGTTTACTGTCTAGGTGATCATAGTATGTTTAAATACTATTGGCCATGGGACATCTGGTTAGCTCAATCAGTACAGCATGAGATTCTTAAATACAGTATTCAAATCCAGGTTTCCCAACTGATTCCTACATGCTTAAGCTGTTACTATCAGATTCTGTTCATCATCAAAAGAAATATGCTTTGGATATCTTTTATATTTGCTTATTTACTGGGAAGCCATGCATCCACAGGAAGCATACGGGTCAGAGGACAACCCTAGAATAGAGTCTCTCCTTCCGCCATGTGAGTTACAACAATTGAACTTGAGTATGAGGCTTGACAGCAAACATCTTTTCCCACTGAGCTATCTAAGTGGCCCTGTCCTGCATAATTTTTAATGAAAGTGTGTATGAGAGCATATCTCTTCTCTATCGTTCGAGTCTTTGCTCATGAACACTTCCTAGAAAGTTATCTAAACTTCTTGGAACGACAATTTTTATCTCTTGGGATATTGTATAAATTCACACTCTGTTTCCTTGTGAGTCTCTTCTCACAAATTTTCTGGAAAGCAGGAAACAGTCAATTCTGCACAATTATATTATTTCAGTTTGTAGCTTTTCTTTCTTGTCATTGTTGCCATTAGCTGTTTGTGGGGTTGTTTGTTAGTGTGTTTGTTGTGCTAAGGATTGAACCTACAGCCCAAGTGCTCCACAGCTGAGCTCTGTACCAGTCCTCAGGATTTTCCTAAATCTCTAAGACAGGGTTCAGATTTCTCAGAAGATGACTGCTTCCTCGAAGCCACTCCTGAGTGTGCTGGGTCGCGGAACTCTGTGCTCCTCACCTTTCCTCACCTCTGTCTCTCGTTGCTTTTACTTCCTTGTTACATTCTGTTGTATGGAAGAGTCTCATATGTTTGCATAGCCAGCACTTTTTATCCTTCACTTTCTTGAATACAAAATAAATGTTTAAATTTTAGATTATTTTACTGACACTTTTCTATTTGTCTTTTGTCATTTACTTAGCAGGGTTTTTTTTTCAGATTTTTAGACTAAATGTCACATTTTGCTGGTGGGATTTTTATTTTCTTATAAAAAAGATCAGCATTCATGTTAGTTCATCTTCAATGGTGGACACAGAAATAGACTGTGTGAATCTGTTTCTGTTCTTGCAGCTCTACTCAATGGGTCACGCTAGATATTACTGTCCAATCCAGACTTCCTTTGAAAATCCCTGGGAGCCTTGTCAGTTTGGTTGCTCACCTTCCTGGACTTAGGGGGAGCTGGGAGGACCTTGGACTTAATATAGTGAAGGGAACCCTGATGGCTCTTTGGCTTGGAGAGGGGCAGAGTGGGGGTATGGGTGGAAGGGAGGGGAGGAAGAGGGGAGGAGATGGAAATTTTTAATAAAAAAAATTTAAAAAAAAATTCCTTGGAACAGGTGAGCAAGCTATGAGGCAGGTAAGGCTACAATAATACTAACGGCAGTCACCATGTGTCCAAAGTGTTCCAGGTAGAAGCATATAAGGAGAAGAGAAGAAAGTTATGTTAGCTCAAAGTATATGTTTAAGAAATACGCAAAACTCCAATTCCTCTTTCTCCATGCCTACTGCTGTTTTTCAAAATGGGATGTTACTACACATAGAATAGAATAATTCCACCATGAATACAAAAGTCAAGCAAGTTGCATTTGAACCTTTCTGCCCTTGCTAGTCCCTACTGGAGTAAAGACAGCCATATTATAGAAATGGGAAACAAACAAACATCTCTAACCAGAAGTGTCATTGGGAAAACCTCATGATTGTTAATGCCATTATTATTATACATATTTATTTCAAAACCTATAAAATTAAAAAGCCTTATACATTCCACCAGAAAATTTAGAAAACACAATTAAATATGGGATGTTATAGCCAGGTGTGGTGCATACCTGTACCTAGCACTTGGGAAGCTGAGGCAAAAGAACTGCCATGAGTTCAAGGCTACATACGGAGTAGCAGGCCAGCTATTCCAGAAAGACTCAGTCTCAAAGGAGAAAAATACATGTAGGAAGTTAAACTACAAGAAAGCAGCTAGCTAGAAAATAGGAAATGGTGGAACATATAAATAATCATAAAGTCTTTGATGTGTTTTATTATTCAATAAATAGGAAATTTACCAAAAATTCTAACGGAGGAAAACAACATCTAAAAGCACAATGTTAGGCATAGAAAAGGGATACAGTAGACAGTGACCTTGAAGTTCATAACCTCAATTATGAACACATAGACAAAAGTTTCCAATTTGTTTTGTGTCATTTGAATTCAGTAATTATTCAACAGCCCAGTCCACACCAAATAAGATCAGATATGCATAAGAATGTTCATATGGCTAATTAATTAAGGACATAGAAATCACGATAATTTTAGAATTGAAATACAGTCATTCTCAAAGTGTAAGAAACAGGAAGGGCTACCACAGCTGTCAATCAACTCAGTTCAGGTGAGGCCGCTTATTGCCTGGCATGAGAACATTAGCTTTCTCAGTGTTTGTGGAGTTATAACAGGACATATAAAATTATAGCTTTAAATATGAAAAGTAAACAAGCATAAGAGAGTCCTAAAATGGCATCATTCAAGAAATAACAACCACTGATATTTCTTGCACTTTCCTCAAATTTAGTTATCAAATTGTTTCATTTACATTAATAAGTACATTGATACTAAAACTAAAATATCCTAATGCATTTGGTAAAATTTTAAAACTCTCATCCATATCATTTGCTCTATAGAAAAAGTTCTCCAAGTTTTATATTTCTAAAACTCTTCTATACATTGTACATATATATGATATACAATTTAATATATTTTATAACTAATGTAATCTATATAGGTAGATTTATATAGTCATCATATGTATACATGCATATTTTTCTGCTTTTTATAAGTATATTTTTATTAAGAATTTCATATATTGGTACTGCATTTGCTTTATTCCCTCTCTCGCTTTCTTCCCTCCAACTCCTCCTCTGCCGCCCCTGACACTTCTGAAATTCATGGCCTCCTATAACAATAATAATTAATATTTGCCACATACACATACATATGAATTTCTAAGTACAACTGCTAAATTCATTTAGTGTTGTCCATAACTGTCTAGAGCTAAACTCTTGGAATTAGAGGACCTATCAATCAGGGAACTCATCCCTGGAGAAGACTTCTCCCTCTCTCAAAACCATTAATTCCTTGTAGCTCTTCATCGTGGGTGGAGTCTTGTGTAAATTTCACAAGCATATTGACATGTCAGTTGGAGCTGTCATTTTTCAGGGCTTATTTAGGCAGCCACACTGTTGCATTTCCTGGGTGCGGTCACCCATCATGTGTAGAAAACATTATCCCACAGAAGACTCTGGCTCTTAGAATCTTCTTGCCCCCTCTTCCAAGATGTTCCCTCAGCCTCAGGAATTGGGCTTGTGACTTAGTGTTTTCTTTTTTCTGTGGGGATGCAGTGAACTTTATTGATGTATTCAACAGAGTAGGGCTCCCTAAGCCCCTCCCCTTCTTCTGTTAGTCTGGGATGGAAACTGAGGAGAGATGCTCAGTGTCAGTGACTGAGTTGACACAGGGACTCCTCAATAGCCAATGGCCCCTCTCTTGCTTTTTGTTGTTGGGCCTCAGCCTTCTACGTGGTGGTAAAGACACCGGGAGACTCCACAACATACTCAGCACTAGTATCTCATCTCGCTCCTGAAAGACGGTGGTCACCTTCCTATGGGTGACAAGCTTCCAGTTGTCAGCCTTGACTGTGCTGTGGAACCTGCTATGGGTAGAGTCATAGTGAAACATACTGTAGCTGAGGCCAATGAGGAGGTCACTGATGGCAACAGTAGCCACTTTGCCAGAGTGGAAAGAAGCCCTGGTAACCAGGTGCCCAGTACAGCCAATCCGTCCACTCCAACCTTCACCACTGCATCCCAGAGACAAGGCCGGCACAGCATGAGAAGATGTGGCTGTCTCCCCTGGAACTGGGAGGAGCAAAGACATGACTTACCTTTTTCAGTTAAGTATGCATCTAGATTGCTGATAAGACTAGGTTAGAGATAATGTTACTGAGTCAGAAGATTCTTGCAAGTCTCTCCATCATTGAAGCTCTTTCCCTAGACAAGCGAAAGCATAGACCCAGAATACGACTTTGATTAAAGGAATGAAAAAAGATGAGGCCAGCCTTTTCAGCACCCACCAATCAGGTCAGTCATGGCTTCTGTCCTGTCATATCCAGACAATTCATTGGAGAATAAAGTGAAGTATGAAATTTTTTTCATACTTCTAATTTGCTTGTTTTTGTGATGTTAAGGATCAAACCAAGAGCCTTGTGCATTCTATACAAGCAATCTACTATTAAAGCTGCTTTCCTGGCTTTCTTGTGCCTCTAAAAGAGTGTTTCTGTCCCTTGTGCTCAAAAGGTAAATGGAGAGAAGGGAGGAGGGGGTGACATCAGACAGAGCGTGAAAAACCACACTGTTTGAACATTCCCAGACAGCAACCCTTTCATGGGAAATGCTGCAGCAGCAAATAGAAAATGGTGGGACTAGGGTAAAACTGCAACTACTATGTCAAAAAGTATGCTTAGTTTTTGTTTGTACTTTGTTTGCTTTTTTCTTGCTTTATTGCTTTCTTCTTCTACTCTTCACCACCCCTGTGGGGGTGGGGTGCATGCAGTTTTCTGGAAATTAAACTCAGGGGCAGACCTTTGACATGCTAGACAAATACGCTGCATTTGAGCTATCTCCAACCCTAATTGCATACAATTCCACACTCAGACATGCACTTGCTTAAAGAAGTGCCAAACATACAATAGAGAAGAAAATTGTAAGCACCCCCTTGAATATTTCTACTGCCTACCACAACACCTCTAACATTAATTATCATCCTGATTTATTGATATAAGGCCCCAGCTATTGTCTTTCAATTATGAAAACTAGAAAGGCAGTACACTTGCTTTATAATCCATTTTTGCCACACAAACGCCAAAATCTATCCTCTCTGAAATATACCCAGAGATACATGTCACACTGAAAGGGCAAGGATGTGCTCAATGGTCTAGACCAAAACAGAAGTACATCAAGGTTTATCATGCTGTTTCATCCTATACAAGGGACATGATACAGATTTTGTAAAATTCTTAAGAAGTAATGAGAACAGGATTTATTATAATTATCTCACACCTCTCAATAACTCCACAGAAAGCTAGAAAACAAGAAATAATCCAAAACAAAAGCTATTTTCAACCTAAGATTTCATAATTATCCAAACATCAAGGTAGAATGCAGGCATTTTCAAGCAATTAGTACTTGGAAACTTCTAAACTTCTACTATTCACACAACCTTCTTAAGAAAGCCAAATTAAAATGTCCTTTGAAATGAGACAGCAAACCACAATAGGCAAAGGCAGAAGATACAGGAAACATGAATCTAATGGAGAGAACATTCCCAAGATGAAAACAAAGGAGATTATAAAATGTCCAATGTAGCAGACTTTCTTGGACCGCCAGTCCCCAAATCATGACACAGAGACTCATTAATTATAAAAGCTCAGCCTCAGTAATTTAGGCTTGTTTCTAACTAACTCTTACAACTGAAATTAACCCATTTCTGTTCATTTATGATCTGTCACATGGCTTGTGGCTTTTAACTCTCATCCTGCAAGTCCTGCCTCTTCTCCATCTCCTCTGGCATCTCCCCTGTGCCTAGATTCATTTCTTCTTCTTTTCTCTCTTTCTGGAAATCCCACCTAACCTCTCCCTGCCTACCTTTGGGCACTCAGCTCTTTATAAACCAATCAGAAGGAGCCTTAGTGCATCTTCACAGAGTACAATGGGTTGGGCCCTCCCTCATCAATCGCTAATTGTGACAGTTTGAATGTAATTGGCCCCCATAAGCTCATAGAGGGTGACACTATTAAGAGATGTGGCTTTGTTGGAGTAGGCATGGCCTTGTTGGAGGAACTATGTCACTGGGGGTGTGGGTTTGAGGTCTCATATGTGCCCAAGGCACACCCAGTGCTTCTTCACCTCCTGTTGTTTTATGATCAAGATGGAACCAGTACTATGTCAGCCTACACATCGCCATGCTCCCTGCCATGATAATAGACTGAACCTCTGAACTATAAGTGAGCCACCCCAACTAAATGTTTTTCTTATAAGAGTTGCCATGGTCATGGTGTCTCTTCACACCAATAGAAACCCTACTAAGACACTAATTAAGAAAATACATAAAAGGATCTTACAGAGCCATTTTCTCCATTGGGGTTCCCTCGTATTACATAACTCTAGCTTGTGTTGAGTTGATGCAAAACTCGACAGCACACACATCTAATAAATAAATATTTTTGCAAAAGAAAGACAAATATTGCATGTTCTCTGTGAGGAGAGGAGGGGCTCTGAAGATATGGGAGGAAGAAAAATGCATTGTTTGAAGGAAGGCGGTGGCCAGAAGGAAGGAAGCAGCAGGGCTGGTGGAGGGAGTGAGGAAAGGAGACAAGAATAAAGTATGTTGGGAAAACCCATAATGAAACCTATTACTTTGTATACAAGCTTTTTAAACTAAAAAAAAAAAAAAAAAAAGGCAGAGGAGGCCATGTTGGTCCCACAGGCAATGTGTACCGCCTGGAGCACAAAGCCGAGAGCCTCTGCGGCGTTACAGAACCCACCACTCAACCTAGTGTTTGAGTTGCCGCTGAGAGCCGCTGTCTTCTGGGTATGAGAGTGGAGGCTGAACCAGGCCTCCTGCTCCGACTCTATAAAGCTTGGAGCCTGAGGTAGAGTTTCATGCATGTTGGGCAGACAGCTCCAGGGATGCATCTTTTGTGAGTCCTCACCCACGCTGGGTTGGGCTGTTCAGTGTTGCAGCTGCCTTTGGGTTGCCTATGCTCCTATTATGTAAGCCTTTACCCATTGCCCCATAGGTAACCCCAACAAACTCATTCATTTGCAAGTCTAGTCTCACACCCTTGGTCTGCTATGAGTGGCCCATCTTGGCTGAGCAGATATTTGTTCAATCTCTTCCAGAAAATGTCAAAGAAGCCCCCAAATCTTGAGATTTGTGTGAGGTTTTTGTTATAAAGCAGCCTAATCCTTTAAGATACAAACATGAAATGCCTTTAAAACAGCTGCAGATACTTTCCCATCTGCAACTCTCCCATCCACGTCTGTCCTTTCTTGCTAGTTTTCTCCCTCCCTCCCTTCCCCCCCCCCTCTCTCTCTCTCTCTGTGTGTGTGTGTGTGTGTGTGTGTGAATTTGCATGTCAGAATGAAGGTGCCCATAAAGAGAAGGAGGCCCCTGGATCTGGAGTTACCTGCTCTTCTCATCCACCAGACTTAGTTACTAGGATCTGAACTCAGGTCCTCTCAAGAACAGCAAGAGTTATTAAGTGTTGTGCCAACCCAAGACTAATATTTAAGAAGTTTTTCATCAGGATGAGGGTCATGTTTTCTTTTTTATTTAAATTTATTTATTTTTAACTAAAAATTTCCACCTCCTCCCCTCCCCCCATCCCCCTCCCCATCTCGAATTTTGCATGCAAATGGATGGAAATAGAAAACACCATCCTGAGTGAGGTAACCCAGGCCCAAAAAGATGAACATGGGATGTACTCACTCATAATTGGGTTCTAGCCATAAATAAAGGACATCGAGCCTATAATTCGTGATCCTAGAGAAGCTAAATAAGAAGGTGAATCCAAAGAAAAACATAGTTATCCTCCTGGATATTGGAAGTAGACAAGATTGCCGGACAAAAAATGGGAACTTGGAGGTGGGGTGGGATGGGGTGATGGGGGGATGAGGAGAGAAAAGCGTGAAGTGGAGGATGGGGAGAGCTTGGGGGAATAGGATGGTTGGGATATAAGAAGGGTGGATATGGGAACAAGGAATTATATATCTTAATTAAGGGATCCATTCTAGGGTTGGCAGAGACTTGACTCTAGAGGGGTTCCCAGGTGTCCAGGAAGATGCCCCCAGCTAGTTCCTTGGGCAGCTGAGGAGAGAGAGCCAGAAAAAAAATTAAAAAAAAATTTCCACCTCCTCCCCTCCCTCCATTCCCCTCCCCCTCCCTCCATTCCCCTCCCCCTCCCTCTCCAGTCCGAAAATCAGGTTTTCTTCAAAGTATCATCTAGTCATTTATTTAAGTCTGATAGTTTAAATACATTACAGTGGGTGAAATACAGTATAATGTATATTTTAAAACCCAAGTGTACATCAATTAAACAACACATAATCACAATGCATTGTGTCCATATGATGGGTTATTCAAATGTAAAGCAGTATGAAATACTGCCACAACATAGATAACCTTTGAAAACACTACACTAAATGTAAACACACACACATACTGGCTAATCTTACTTTCTCAGAAATCTAAGTCAGGAAGATTACACGTTTGAAGACAGCAAGGACTACACAGCAAGATCTTATCTCAAAACAAACAAAATACATTGTTTGATTCCCTTTATATGAAAATTTGTAGAAGGAGGAAAAGAACCTGAAGTTGGGAAGAGGAACAAATGAAGAGTTGGCTTTCTTTTAGAGTAATTAAAAAAAAATTCCAGACTTGATTGGGGTGATGATTGGTAGCTTGTGGATATACTAACAAAATCACTGAACTGTAAACCATAAAAGCATACTGTAATGGAAGGTAAATTATACTCTAATTGAAAGGAATCCAAATGGTACAGTCTACAATACTTATTATAAAAACATCAATGTAGCAGACAGTTGGGTATTTAAATCTCAACAAATAATGCCTTATTTACAACTAAACAAATAATAATTAACAAGGATTATCCAAATGTATAGTATTATCCTAGATACAGAAAAATGAGTAAATAAAACAAAATAGACCCAATCTACAAACTAATGCATATTTGGGAAATTAATATAAGTAAAGAACATACTTGAAAATATTGCAGAAAATAAGCATTATTTAGAAGTATCACAAGACTAGTGTTTGTTCATTTAGAAAAAATCTCTATCTTAACGATAGCCAAATATGAATGAGTCTATAGAGAAAACTAGAAACTATGTTCAAGAAGCTGTATGTTACAAATATTTCTCTTAAAATGATGCCAAAACTGAAATTTCATATGGAAAAACTACGGCATACACTGTTCAAATACATGAGATGTTGAAAAAACACTAAAAACATACAAAAAGAAATACTTTAAATCTGTGTAACTCTGTATTCATTTTTCGTTAGAATACTCACAAACATACAAAATAGACATCCAACAATATATATTACAAAGAATGTAGATATGTAAATTTTATATTACATTTATGTACTATATGCATAAAATATAAAAATATAATGCATATGTGATAAGGGGCTTATCTTTATTACTAACCAACACAATACAAACAAAATCAAAATAAGGTATTATTTTCACCATTCAAGTTAGCCAATATTTAAATTTTAGACTGGAAAACCACAGGAGCTGTAGATGGCAAAGGGAAGGGTATTGTCAGACACAGGAATTTGAATTTTTTGAAGTTATCTGGCATCCTTTATCAAAGTTAAAATATTATTTCTTTTCACAGAAAAATGAACTTCTTTTTCTGAGGAAATGATTCTACAATTGAAAGGATATTCATTTCACTATTCCTTTAAACAATGGGGGAAAACTAAAAACCACTCATTGCTCATCAAAAGAAAGGTATATAAATAAATGAAGGGATATCATATACAGGAATTTTTCTGTGTTTGTGTGAAAAAGTGTCCAAGGTTTTTTATTAAAGTATAAAGAAAGGATTCAGAGCAGCACGCATGAGAAAATTTTTCAAGCAGAAATCATGCATAAAATTTAATAATAAGGACAAAATAAACATGATCACTACTTGTCTTGGTTGAGGGAAATATGGGTACTACCAATGTGTTTGCTACTAGTCTTTACATCATAGCTTTTAAAAATAATTTACACATATTTCTCTGTTAACTTTACAAGCTACAATTTTAAGCAGAAAAAGGGACAATGGAATAATTCTCATTATTACAATCAGAATACATCATAATAGCAATGAGGCAGTTAAAATAACATATTACAATGATACTACATGAGTGAAAAATATAAACATATGCTTTATATACAAATTATATATATATATAGTTGTATTAGAGTTCTCCAGAGGAACATAACTAATAAAACGAATATATGTATAAATACACACACATCTATGTATGTATGTATGTATGTATGTATGTATGTATGTAGAAAAGAGATTTGTTAGAATGGCTTACAGGCTGTGGGGTCCAGTTAGTCCAACAATGGCTGTCTACGAGTGGAAAGTTCAATAATCCATAGATGTTCAGTCTATGAGCCTGGGTGTCTCAGCTGGTCTTCAGTATATGCCAGAATCCAAACGTAAGCTCTAATGTCAGTGAAGGAATGATTTGTCATTGAGAGTGAGGCAAGCAGGTAAAAAGCAAAAACTTTCTTCTTCCATGTCCTTTATGTAGGCTGTCACCAGAAGGTGTGGCCCAGACTAATAGTGGATCTTCCCACCTCTGAAAATGTGGATAAAAGCTATGTCTTCCCACTTCAAATGATTTAATTAAGAAAATTCCCTCATGGTAATAGGTATACACAGCTATTTGGGTTTTAGTAGCCAAATGATAGCAACGAATAGCCATCAAAAGTCCACTCCTTATCCACCCCAACTTTACACAATCAATTCTCCTTATGTCATGCTTAATTTCAAAGTGAAAAAATAACCAGGACATAATTACCTCTAACATGATATAACTATCACATGTACTATTACAAACACTATAAATTTTGAAATAGATGTGAATGTCCTTTGAGGGACGTTCTTTTAGTGTCTCAAAACTTAAATGATATTCTCCAAATTGATGTTTGGTGTGGGAGGTCCTTCTGTCTATGTGTTTCTTTTATTGGTTAATGAATAAAGAAACTGGCTTGGCCTATAGATGGCCAATCTATATGGGAGGAGGAAGGCAGAGTTAGAGAGAAGCCATGTAACCTTGGGGGAGACAGACACCAGAACTTTAGCCAGTAAGCCACAGTCATGTGGTGATACACAGATTAAGAGAAATGGGTTAAATTATAAGAGTTAGTCAATAAGAAGCTAGAGCTAATGGGCCAAGCAATGATTTAATTAATACAGTTTTGTGTGGTTATTTTGGGGCTAAGTAGCTGGGAACCAACAAGTAGCCCTCCTCCTACAGATTGGCACCCAATATGTACAAAGAGACATTTCATTGTATGAGCTGCTAAGCTAAACCAGCATGTATATTATAAAGGTATCTTGACTTCCAAATTTGGGTCTAAGGATATATTGCTTTGGAAAAAAAAAAAGCTCTTCTTTTGTTTCCACAGAGGATGAGAACCTGTGGATTCATTCCAGGCTAATATGGTTTGATAGACCACGATCTCCCAAGAAGTTGCCATGAACACCCCTCATAAAAACTACTTCACCCAATAAACAGTAGGAAAAAGTCTAAACAAAACTATGTCCATTTATCAAATATTGTTTGTAAATGATTATTTACATTTAAAGTGGGATGTGCTATAGAGATTTGCATTGGTATAGATTTTGGTTTATTGATACAAATTTAAGATCAATCTTGTTATATATGTATTTCTGCTCTTGATTAAGGTATTGTGATTGTGTAGTTCCCTTAAATATATAATGTATGATTAAGAAATATAAGTTAATAGATCTATAATAGTTAAGCTTGTAGTCATGTTAGTTTTTCTAGATGTATAGAGATATATTTCAGTTAGGTATTCTTCAAAGCTTTTAGAGACCTTCACAATATGGGATTTAAAATGTTTCAAAACTTAAGACTTTTCATGACAGTGAAACACATCTGCTCCTGGCAGCACCAAGCTACTTCAAGAGGATGATGGGCACTGAAGAGGCTCCTTATGGAGTTGGTTGACCATTTGGCAAGAAACTGCTCTTTCCTAGACTGCTTGATAAACTGGACATGCAGCGGGACCCACAGAGAAATGACTGCTAAACTAGCCTAAAGGTGAGACAATCCTTTGGGGTTCCTGTTTCATGAAAGAGTCTGCTAGACATTCTGCAGGACACAGAAAAATGTGACAGACAAACTGCCAGTATAGATAGAACTGTCTTTGAAATTTCTTGCTTTTGTGGAAAAGTCTGCTAGATACTATGGGCATATGGGCTGAAGATGGATGCTCCAACGATGCAAAAGAACTTTGGGTGACTTTCCAGGTAACAAGATGTCTCTATCAATTCAAGAAATTTGAAAGTTGCTTGCAATGCACTTCCTGTTTACTTAAGTAATATTATATTCTTCTGGATTCTTTGATGGAGTTAAAGAATAGATATAGTTTTTCTTAGTTATGCTAAAAGATAAAGTAGATATAAATATTGTAACTGTAATCCTTGCTTGATAACTGTTTTGTTATATGTAATTTTATGGTGTTAAAGTTAAAGCTTTCCTTTTTGCTTAAACAGAAAAGGAGAAATGGTGTGGGAGGTCCTTCTCTCTATGTGTTGCTTTTATTGGTTAATGAATAAAGAAACTAGCTTGGCCTATAGCATGGGAGAAGGAAGGCAGAGTTAGAGAGAAGTCATGTAGCCCTGCCGGAGACAGACGCCAGAACTTTAGACGGTAAGCCTCAGCCACAAGGCAATACACAGATTAATAGAAATGGGTTAAATTAATATGTAAGAGTTAGCCAATAAGAAGCTAGAGCTAATGGGCCAAGCAATGATTTAATTAATAAGTTTCTGTGGATTATTTCGGGGCTAAGTGGCTGGGAAGCAACAAGAGGCCCTCCTCAAGAAAAGAAAACACAAATATCTGCATAAACAAATTCTTAAGAAAATAATGACAGAAACGCTCATAGCAATTATAATCTTAATATCTGCAACTCATCATGTGGCCTTAGCTGATATTCATAACTACCTTCCTCTGCAACCCATTCTATATTTCCTCCAGGCTCAGCAAGCACCTCAGCAGGGTGGGAAAATTGTCCATCTGAATTAGGTTGTTGTAGTTTCCCATTGACTTTAATCACAGGACACAGTAGCGCCAAGAGATGTCCTAAAGGATTTCCTGCACTCCAGACATAACCTTTCTTATCTCCATGGTGGAGAAACAATCCTTGGTAATCTGGACACATCACACTTTCTAACACCTATTTTTTTTTTTCTTACCTTGCTGCCTTAAGGACATCAGAAGGTCAGGGAGACATCTGAGCTTCCATTTCATTGAAATGTTTGTTGTGTACACACAGAGAGAAATACATAGTTATTTCAATAAATAGTGCAGTAAATGTTTTCTTAGAAAAGTCATATAGTACGAGATCACTGGTGAAAACTTAAATCATTAAAGCCAAGAAAATATTTTTGATCATGGCTTCAAGGGAAGAATCAAGAAAGAAAAATTTTACAGATTTAGTACCAAAGTTTAAAAAAATCCATATGCTAAGGAATGAAAAGTGTAAATGCACTCAAACACAGAGTCTTCACAAAATATCAGTACAACTATGATTATACTTCCATTGCCCAGTGTCATTCTTACCCATGGTCCCCATCAGACCAGCTATCTGGTTGATTCGACTGCTTTGACTTTAAAACTCACCTTACACCTGGCTTCAGTTGTGTTGTGTGCTCCTTATTCTCCTGAACTCTAATAAAGCTTTCTTTGCCCTTCCGCCCTCCACTAACCAACTCTACTCTGTCTCAGTGGTTTATGGGAAACACATGCACATACATTCATACGACTCTCACACACATGCATACACACAATGTCACTGAAGCTCCTAAGCCTCTGCTTGCTGGTTGTATCCATCACACTTATAGTACCTACAGAAAATTAGAGGGAAGCAAAGCCTGGGTCAAGGTAGGTGTTCTCTGGCTTCCTGCCTGTCCTTGCACCGTGGTTCTGGCACAGACTGGCTTCTCTACCACTGCTGATCCTGCCAGGCAAGCCCCTGCATTGACCCCAGTGCTCTCAAGAAGCACTTGTTCCTCTTTTCCATGTCAGATCAGATGGATTAGCATTCACTTTTGGTTAACGGCATTTCTAGTTTCTGAGTGCCTCAGTCTCCACTATAGATCCCCCATAGATGAGGGAGGTACCTGTGCCCTGGTAGAAAAGACTTTCTAATATTGTCTCCAAAAGTCCTTCCAGTGTTCCTTCTGTTCCCTGCAGTTCCTGGTTGAGAAGAGTGGAGAAACTGGAAGCTAACAAACATTGAGAAGAGACTGTGCCCTCCCAGGAAGCTTAGCAAGAAATTCTACCTATTCATGGTGATCTTTCTGGGAGGCACCTGTCTGTCTCCCATTTGCATCTCTTTAGAAGTGGTCACTGTACATTAGCCACATCTGGATAATAATGAACAATTTTATTTTCCACAGTCCCAGTGTACAGGAAACTCTAGGACCCAGAAGGGCTAAAATGCCCATAGGGTGCACCCACCCACTGAGACAGTGGGGCTGATCTACTGGGAGCTCACCAAGGCCAGCTGGACCGGGACTGATATAGCATGTGATCAAACCAGACTCTGAACGTGGCA
Organism: Arvicola amphibius; assembly: GCF_903992535.2. Classification (NCBI taxonomy): domain Eukaryota; kingdom Metazoa; phylum Chordata; class Mammalia; order Rodentia; family Cricetidae; genus Arvicola; species Arvicola amphibius. The sequence continues at coordinate 110,327,156 of NC_052047.1, forward strand.
GACAAGGAGGGCTGACTGAGAAGCCAAGGACAACGGCACTGGGTTTTGATCCTACTGCATGTACTGGCTTTGTGGGAACCTAGTCTGTTTGGATGCTCACCTTCCTGGACCTGGATGGAGGGGGGAGGACCTTGGACTTCCCACAGGGCAGGGAACCTTGACTGCTCTTTGGACTGGAGAAGGAGGGGGAGGGGAGGAAAATGGGAGGAGGGAGGAGGTGGAAATTTTTAATTAAAAATAAATAATAAATAACCTCTAGAAATAATATTTTCATGGGTTGTCAGGTTCCATAATAATTGTAAATCATGTATTATCTTTTATTCTTCCCCCCTTCTGAAAGTTCTGTTGCCTACCAAGTACTAAGTCTTAGCAATTTCAATCATGCTTGAATATTTCTATATGACATTTGTTTGTCTGTTTTCAGTAACCAATAACCCAAACTATCCAGGTTCCAGAAACAACCAGACCTCTCTGAGGTGTAAGCAGCCAAAGACAACATCCTGGAATCAGCCAGGAAGAGCAGACAAACTGGATGTCAGCAGCCAACAGAAGCTGGTCGAATGATCAAATGCATTGATTGATTGACACTGTAATAAAACAGAAAGTAGATAAATGAATGAATGCTTCTGTGTGTGCATGTGCTCAGCTTAAGGTACCACACTTGTAGAAATGAATCACATATTGGACTACAGAGGAAAGTACAGTAAATTTCAGATGACAGATCAGTGCTTGCTTAGACGCCAGAGGTTTGTGTGGCCTCTACAGCACAAAGGCTGACACAAAACTTTATGAGGCATCCCATGTTTCTGTGAGATGTAACTACAGGAGGAAACCCCACCCAGAGGTCCTATGCTGAATAGTAACCTTCTGCCAAAAGGAATTCAATTAGGGACCAAACCTGAGAAACATTCCAGGTAGAGAGCAAGCAAAAGAAAAACACCTCACTTTTTTTAAATATTTATTTATTTATTATGTATACAATATTCTGCATGTATGCCTGCACACCAGAAGAGGGCCCCAGACCCCATTACAGATGGTTGTGAGCCACCATGTGGTTGCCGGGAATTGAACTCAGGACCTTTGGAAGAGCAGGCAATGCTCTTAACCTCTGAGCCATCTCTCCAGCCCCGCACCTCACTTTTTTGATGGCACCTTCTTGGTGGTCAGTCACATCAAGATGAAGCTGAATATCTCCTTCCCAGACACCAGCTCTCAAAAATTCATTGAAGTAGACAATGAATGCAAGATTCCTGCTTTCTATGATAAGTCATGCCACAGAAGTAGTTGCTGAAGCTGAGCCATGGTCTATCATGCTTTCTGTTGAATAAGACACCAAGGTAAACTTCTGAGAAAGGAGAAGCGCCAGTCTGTTTGAGGATGCCCTATAGCTGCCCATTTGAATTCTGCCAATCAACTTGGTTGCTGTGGGGAGAAAGAAGAGAACAGTCCTGGACTGACAGAAACTACTGTGTCTCAGCAGTTGGAGCCCAGAAGAGCTAGCAGAATTGAAAGTTTTTCCAGTCTCTTAAGTTGATGTCTGCCAATATGCTGTCAGAATGCCCTTAAACAGAAAAGGTAAGCCCAGAACCAAAACACCCAAGTTTCAGCACCATGTTACTCTCTGTGTTCTGCAACACAAATGCCAAGGAGATGCTCTGAAGAAACAATACATTAAGAAAAACAAGAAGAATGCTGCAGAATATGCTGAATTTTGGTTCAAAAGATTGAAGGAAGCCAAAGAAAAATGACAGAAGATTGCCTAAAGATGTTGCCAGTTCTCTCCATAAACTTCTCGTTCTAAGTCTGGGTTCAATCAAAACTGTTTTAAAGAGTAAAGAACAATCAGACCTTGAGAAATTAGAAAGACAGCCTATTTTCAAATTTTCAAATGAAGAGGTGGCAGAGTATACACACACTTGCCCAAAAAGTAATATCCAAACTTGAAAAAAATAGAAATCACATAGAGTAGTTTTTTACTGAAGTAAATAAAACTGTAAATTAAAATAACAGAAAATAGAAAGAAAAGTGTCTTATCACTTGAAAATCAATATTTCTAAAAAAAAGAAAATCAATTTCTTATGAATATCTTAACTTTATAATATGACCTCCTTTCATGACATAATTGGAAATGAATTAATGTCATCAAAAAGGGCATGTTGAAATGATCTGACTGAAGAGATAAATTAAAAATTTGTAGTCTTGATATTTATTTTTAAATGAGAATTATTTATGTAATTAAACATTTAATCAAAAGTGTAAAATCACCTCCAGTAACAATAGGGTATAACTAGATTAACATAAAAATTATGAATTATAAATGACAGAATATACAGAAATTTAGTCTTTTTTCAAAAGATTTTGTGTGTGTGTGTGTGTGTGTGTGTGTGTGTGTGTGCACACACACGTGCATGTAAAATGTAGGCATTAGACATTGGATCCCCTGGAGCTGGAGGAGCTGGAGTTACAAGTGGTTGTGAGCCATCTGACATGGGTGCTGAGAATTAAACCCCAATCATCTGCAAGAGCGGTACATGCTCTTAACCACTGAGTCATCTCTCCAGGCTCTCAGTGGAACCTTTCCTGTAATTCCCTTAGTGACATACTAAGATCTGATGCATCTGGTTGTAATGTTTCTCTGGTGCCACACACCTATCAAGTTGTTTGCCTGGGGTTTCTTTCTTTTCATTATGGAGCCTTTTGCTTTTTTCCAAGATTCTGATATCTACTCTCCATGAACGTCCTACTCAAACTTTAGATGTTTATATAAATATCACTTTCTTATACATACCTTTCTTAACCTATAAATCATTGGTCAAGATAGATTATACAGATTAGATAGATGGATAGATGATAGATAGATAGATAGATAGATAGATAGATAGATAGATAGATAGATAGATAGATAGATAGGAATACACACAGATGGTACTTAGGGTATATATGTACATAGATAGATCCATTGGTTTGTGATATACCTTCCAACACTTATGCTGCCTTGCGTGCATCTTACAAGGTTGTTTATGTTTTTGCTTTTTAACATAAGAACCATGTTGATTCTGGGACCCTTCTTTTAGGGTGTAACATGAAGCCTTGGCATATGTTAGTTGACTGAAGATGAAAATGAGCCCTGGTGGGCATTGGCTGTGGGGTATAGTTAGTGCCCAGACTATAACACTTAAACAAGCACTGAGTTGGGGCACAAAGTGCTCAATCAAGTGCTCCCTCATAATAGGCACTCAGATATCCAGCTCTTTTATTTCTGTGCTTTTGCATTTTTCTCTTTCTCTTACAGAATTTTCATACTTAAGCGTTTCCTGCACCTGCCTGTGTTCTTCTGGATATAAGCTATTTACCCTTTGGATAGAACTTAAGCTGTTTGTCATTTGAAGTATATAGAAGATGGTGTCATTGCCACCTGTCTGACAGACCCACTACTTTGCAAGGGTTGGGCTTATTCTGCTATGGTTCTGGGGTCCACAGACTACAGCCCTGGGCAGAGAGACCGCCTGTGGCCTGTGTGGATGTCAACATAGTAGAAACTTCTGACTTGACCAATTACTCATTCCTTACTCTATAAGTCCTCGGCATTTCTATTTTAAGAAAAAAATAATACATGATGTGCTTGATTATAGAATTTTTTGTTTTGTATTACTTTAGATTCACATGTTTATATTGGTCAAGTCTTAGAGCAAAATCTATTGCTTTTATTGAATTGAGGCTGATCAAGGTATTAGACATTTCCACCTGGCTGAGACTATGGTAAATCTGGCCCACTTTTCCAGGCTTGACCAAAGACTATGGCCAAAGAAACTCAGTGAAGAAGAACATCTGATTTAACATGGATCTTAATTACACCTCTTGCTCTTATTCTACACCCATGTGAGCCCCAGGGAGAAACTAAGAGTGTGCCTTTGTTAAAAAGTCAGGCATCGTTTTGAGTTAATTGCTCCCACACCATAACTTAAAGATGATGTCTAAACCTTCAAGAATTAACTACTAGTTCCTAATTCCTGACACTATTTGCTTTGGGTAAGTGTTCCCAGAAGACTTGAACACTATTGCTAATTCCAGTAAGTGCTTTCACGATCCTGGTTGTGGAGTTAATATTTAACAAGCTCCAGAGGAACCAATTTCCTGCCTGAGGAAATTTCCTTACCAACTTCCCTAATTACTCCCAGATGCTCATTGCCCTGAGGAATGGCTGGAGCTAAGGAAGATTGTTAATAGGCCACAGGTGTCATCTAAGTTTAGTTACCAAGGAAACAGATGTGCAGGAGCAGTATTCAACACCAGGAGACCAGGGGCCTCATACATATGAACTTCTAGTGTACCTGTTTTCTTTCCCCTATTTTCCTTTGGACAAATATGACCAGGGACACAGGCAAATCAAGATATATACCCTTCCCCTTAAACTCATTGAGAAGCTGTCTACAGTGATTTCTCTAAACCACCATTCTCAAACATGTTGGCCTCAGGACTCCATTATATTTTTATCATTTCTAAGAAACCCAAAGAAGCTTTTTATGCAGATTATAGTAATTAATAATTTTTATGTTAAGAATTTAAATCAGTACTTTTGTAAGTCATTTATTTAATTCACGTGAAAATATCAACATGATTATTTGTTAATAGAAATAACCATTTTAGTAAAAATTAGTTATATTTTTAAAAAGCTTAGAATACTGTTATTGTCACATTTCCATGAATTTATTTAATGGCTTAGTAGATAACTAAATTCTCATCTCTGCTTATGAATTAAATCCCTAATGACATAAGATAGTATGTAGTTTCTGGGAAATTTTACTGTACATTCCTGAAAGAATACAATACATGAATCAGATAATATTTTGATATATAAAATTAATGTTAATATTATAGAACTCCAAAGAGACTCAGGGTCTCCAATGGTATCACCAAAACACAACAGTGAGGAAGGCTAACCATTAAAAAAAAAAAAAACTTAATCTTAATGAAACAAGAAATGGTGCCAAAGACTAAGAGAAAGGTTTGCAAATATTAAGATAAGAGTATCTGTGTTCCCCAAAGTCCAGTTGAAAAGTGGGAGGAGTAAGAATATGAGCAAAAAGGTCAAGACCATGATGGGGACACCAACTGAAACAGTCTACCTGAGCTAATGGGAGCTCACCAACTCCAGTCAGACAGGGAAGGAACAAGCATAGGTTCAAACTAGTCCTTCTGAATGTGGGTGACAGTTGTATGGCTGGGGCGTACTGAGGGTTCACTGGCAGTGGCACCAGGATTTATTCCTATTGATTGTAATTGCTTTTTGGGAACTCTTTCTCTTTGGATGGATACCTTGCTCAGCATAGCAAGCATAGCATGGCCTTGGACCTTCCCCAAAGCAATGTGCCTTACCCTGTCTGAGGAGTGAATGGGGGGTTGAGTGGGGAAGTAAATGGAGGGAATAAGAGGAGGGAAGAAAGTGAGAACTTGGATTGGTTTGTATAATGAAAATTGATTGTTTTTTTAAAAAAAATGTTAAAAATAAAAAAGAGTGCTGTGCTCTGAACTTCAAGTGTCAACTGCATTAAGGCTTCCTGGCTGACAAAGAGCTTCAGTCTGCTACAGAAACATAATTGTAATGACATCAGGAAGGGTCTGCCCTACTGCTGACTAAAATTAGAAAAACAAGTCAAATATGGCCGCATACACCTTTAATCCCAGTCTTGAGAGGCAGAACCAGGTAGATCTGTGAGTTCAAAGTCAACATGGTCTTTCATACTGAGTTTCAGGCCTACATAGCAAGAACCCATCTCAATAGTAATAATAATAATAATTAATAATAATAATAAATAGAAAAACAGAAATAATACATCTGGAGGGCTTAGAATCAGATCTGCTACTGCTTTATTTTGAAACAGTGATTTAGAACTCTGTAAATTACCAAATATCAAAGTCCACAGAATTTATTAGTAAAGAATTTAATGTTAGAAAAAAATTAAGTCAAATTTGACACCAGTAATACCAAATACAGATTGAATTTCCACTTGTGGTAAGCACCTGTCTTCCCTTCCCTTTATTAGAAGAATTATAATTATTGTTTTCCGGAAGGAACTCTACCTTATGTTCAAACTGCATACATGGACAGATGATCATGACACCAGGAAAAGTACATCAGGACATGATATGCTCACAAGGATAAACTATGCCTCTGTCAGAGGTGTGAATATTAGTATTATCTCATCTTTGTAAGGAGATTCGTAAGGTACATAAGTTTCTATATATATGTATATATATATATATATATTGGATATATATAAACTGTTGTTAATGTAGATGTTGCAGAATATTTGTTTGCACTATGAGGATGTGTCTTTTCCAAGGCACCTTCTGATTGGTTTAGTAAAGAGCTGAATCGCACAAGAAGAGGTTAAGCAGGACTTCTGAAGACAGAGAGGATTCTGGGAAGAAGAAAGGCAGAATCACCAACCAGACACAGAGAGGAGACAGGAGGTGCAAGATGAAAGAGAGGTAATGCCACATGGCAGAATGTAGATTTAAAAATATGAAATGTTATTAGAGTTAGTAGTACAAGCTTAAGCTAAGGCTGAGTTTTCATAATTAATAATAAATCTCTGTATCATTATTTGGGAGCTGGCTTGCAGGACAGAGAAAGATTTGTTACATATGACATTCAATGTAGAGGCTTGAATATCCAAACATAGGTCATGAGAAAGGTAAGAAAAGTTCTGAACAAAGTCAGATGTGAATTTCTAGTTCTATAGTCTCTCAAGCAGTCCAGTACTCAGTGTACAGAGATGCAGCTCCCAGAAGTTGCCTATGGGCTTGAGCCAGTCAGTTCCATGTGCCAGTGCCATACACTAAGCAAAGCCCCACAGTAGTTGGTGCTGCTGTTCAAGGTTTGTCTCACAGTCAGAGAATGCTGCAGATGTTCAGAAAGTCAGGTACAGGCAAAGAAAACATCTGAACAGGTAGAGTATGCTTTTAAATGTACTTACATGCTAAAAAAAGAAAAAATGGATATAGACAATAAATAGAAAAATAAATGTTTAAAGATAATAACATCTTTAAAGAGAGAGTAAAGTAATATAAAAATAAGCCACGTAAAGACGGTAAATACACAGGACATCTGGATCCTGTATAGTGCTTTGTTGACTTTGAATTTTTAAATGCTAATAAACAAGACAGTAGCTGCTGAGAGACACTGAATTATGGAAACTGCTCAATTAAACCAATATATCTATTTTTAAGATGTCTTAACTTCAGAATGGAAATCAGAAAAGGTGTTGCACTGGGGGAGAAGTTATCCAATTTTTCCACAGGAAACAAAAACTATAAATTTCTTCAAAATTAATGAAGATCAGTTTGATTAGGGGAAACCTAAAAATCTTAGCTTCAGACATAAAGGAAAAAAACAAGAAAGTCTACAGGACAGGAGACACATATGCTGATCCCTCTACCATGGGAACAGCTCTGAAACTAGATGAAACATGATAAATCTTGTTGGCTACAGAATCCTTATGACATATTATTACATGTCATCCTTTTATATGGAATTGATACAGATTTATATTACAATTTGGATATGAAGTCTGATGTGAACATATAAGGTTGGAAGATGTCTTTTACCTGCTCAAACATAGAACAAAAAAATAATCTTTATCTGGCTTGTACACACCCCACATTCCATATTTGTGTTAGTTAATACAGATACATAGATATAGATATAGAGAAATAGAGATAGAGATGATGATAGAGATAGAGATAGAGATATATATTAAAAGTTTGTGTTTTCAGGAAAAAAAATGACCAGATACCAATAAAGACAAGGTGATCCAGTCTCTCAGAATGCCTCTGTCACAGTTTTCTCAAAATTCAGCACCCAGAACAACTTCAAATCTCCTAGATGAGATGATCTAACCTCACAGACTATCCAGCCAAGACTTCAGATAAACACTATACTTTCCCTTAACACGGAGACTAAACAAAAAATAATACAGCTAGCTCTCCCAGGACTTAATCATTACCCCAATGTTTTCATGGTCTCCTAAAGATGCTGTCACCACAAACAACAGGAATCAATCTAGAAAACATGATGTCCACATTCTCAAGAGATGGAGTGAAAGGTTTTTGGTCATTCGGTAGGTTATGGCTGTTTGTTATTGTTAAGGGGGTTGGTTACAAGTTGTTACTAGTCATGGTAAAGGAAGAAACTAAGCAAGGGAGGTTGGATTCAAGGATCTCTTTCTGAAAAGAGAAGGGATATAGAAATAATATGATAAAAGATTATTAAGCCTACTTTTAACTAAAAAGCAAGTATTAGTCTCAAATATTTTATGTTGGTATGGATTTTTGTTTATTAATATAAATTTAAGGTTATTTTTGTTAGAACATTCTCTATATATGTTTCTTGCTGCAGTCGATAGGAATCATGCAGTGAGATTTCAGATGATAGAGCCGAAGGCTGACCCACCGGAATGAATGCATTCTGATGGAGATAAACCCAGTTCGCAAGGTGCTGGGCCTACCACATTTTTTATATCAGCTGATTCTTACAGTAGATCTCTTATGAAGCCATAAGCACTTTCTCGGTGCAAGATTCAGCAGACTATGGATTATTAGGCACAATTTTTCCCATGTGCTGGTATATTGGGTCATTCCCCAACTCTGTGGGACCTCCAGTGAGAAATTTAGTCATGCAGTCAATAACCTTGGTTCTCACAGTCTAATCTCTGCTTTGTTCCCTGAGATACATTAGAAGCCACCTCCCTGTAACTACCTTCCGTTTGGCAGGTCATGCAGTCAGGAAAGGAGTTTTTCATATAGATCACATTTGGTACCTTCAAAGATAAAAGAACCAACCAAGATCAGAGAATTGCCTTTGTTTTGCATGTGTGTACAAACTGGAAACTTTGCAGAACAAAGAGAACAGCAGGAGAAGAATAAAGAAAGTGGTGCATACAAGTACACAGTAGAGAGTTTATTTGTGCCCTCAGATCCTTCTATACCCCGTGCTTGCTGTGAGTCCTCTTCTGAACCCTGAGGGGACACTGAGGCTGGCACTCAGGGGTTCCCGATAGTTCCTACTCTTGTTTAACATTTTTGCATATTGATACAAATTTAAGGTTATTTTTGTTATACTGTATATATGTTTCTATTTCTGTTAAGGTGTTGTACCTATGCAGTTCAGTTAAAACTGTAATGCGGAGTTCTAGTCCTTGAAAGCTCTTCAGGATAATTGAGAAATACAGGTTAGTAGGTAGTCATCTATAATAATCAAACTTATAATCATGTTAGATTTGTTTTTAAAGTTAAACAGGGATGTATTTTAGATAGATAAGTGGTCATCAAACACTTCAGAGATTTATAGAATATGGTATGTGGCTGTTCTTAGCAGACATTTTACCATCTAGAGTCTCTAACATGCTGAGGTCTTCATTAAAGGTTAGACTTCATCCTCATAGGTTGGCTTATTTCCTTTCAGGGATGACAACCTGGTCCTGTCACTTATTACTGGTTTCTCAATTCTTTCTTTTAAATCTTAAAGAAAGCCTGAATGCATGGCATTAACAATAGCATTATATGGGCAATATCAAGATCTGCCAGCATCTTATGAAGTATCCTAGCTCCCATAGCTATAGCAGCATGAGTGCCTAGATAGCCAAACACATTTTAAAAAATCTTCCTAGATGATCTTCTATAAACAGGAGGCCCCAAATCTCTCTTCTCAAAGTAAAATATTTTAAAAGAATTAAAACCTTTATATTCTTGCTTTTGTTATAAATGAAGTCTGCCAGTTTCTAAGATTCATTCAAAACTTTTCCTTATTGTTGAAAATTTATAGGTGCATTATCCCTGTAATGTCTAGAGGACATAGCAAACCAACAAACATCCTGAACATCTGGCTCTTATAACCTGTCCAGCCATTCTTCCATGACTTTTCCTGAACCTGAGATACAGAAGTTGCATTGCATATGTACAGTTGGAGTTGGTCTCCACACGGCCAATTATTTTCTTCATTTTAGCCAATTGTGAATCTCTGTATTTTTAAACAAGGTCAGTAAAATCTCAATACCAATTGACAAACCAATGCAGGCAGAGGAAATTCTACATGGTTCCACCCCTAGATGAAGAGCTATAAGTGGCTAATGGCTGTTGAGAGAGAAATAGTTGTTCTCTCCAAGGATAAACACACACATAGGTATCCAACCCAAAGTGGGCAACCCTAGACACGTGCACATATAAGCCAAACTAAATGGACTCAGTGGATTACATACTAATATGTGTGTGCACGTGTGTATATGTATAGGTATATACATGTAGCAACAATTAAAGAAGAGATGATGACGTGACGTAGGAGTGAGAGGAAGAGAGAGGAGGGTAGCAATAGCGCAATGATGTGGATGTAGTGCTCACGTGTGAAATTATCAAAAATAAAATAAAACTATCTAAGACGTTTTTAAACTTTCGTATTGTCCCAGTACTTGGTTTGTTTTTTTATTTTCTATAACTTCTGTTGTATCTTTTCGGTATAAATCACACTTTTCAAGTCTCTTTACACTGCTTTTTGCTCTTGATTCTCACTGCAAACCTGTCTTAAAGTAACCAATAGCCATGCCATGTGTTGAAAGGTGAGGGTGAGGTGCACTGAAATTCCTCTGTCAGATTATCTGGTCTTGCACCTCTAAAATCAGCCTGCCATGAAGTCTCAGGTGTGGCTAGAATGCAGCCAGGTTCTTTGTAGGAATGTAATATACACAGGGGGCTTAGTTGCATCAGTAACCTTTCCACCGTCCACATTTCTACACACATGACCTTCTGAGTTTGCACAAGAACATCCTAATGGGAAAGGAGATATCACAATGATGATTACTTTCGCCGTTCTGAATACCTACTAAGATTAACATCTAAATAAATAAATGTTCCTCTAATGTAAGCGGAAACTGCATGTTTGCTTGCCACATTTGTATTAATTAGGGTTCTCTAGAGTCTCAGAACTTGTGGAATTTATTGGAATGACTTACAGGCTACCATCCAGTAGCAGCTGGTTGTTAATGGAAAGTTAAAGAATCTAGTATCTGCTCAGTCCCACAAGACTGGGTGTTTCATCTGGTCTTCTGTATATGCTGGAATCCCAAAAAAAAAAAAAAGTAGGCTTTAGTATCGGTGAACGAATGGATGTGCTGACATGGTCAGGACAAGCAGACAAAGAATGAACCCTTCCTTCTTCTATTACCCTTATATAGGCTTACAGAAGAAGGTATGATCCAGATTAAAGGCAAGTGTCTTCCAGCCTCAAGGTCTGGATTAAAGGCATGTTGTCTTCTTGCCTCAAGATCAAGATCACAAGTGTGCCCTCATTTCTGAATTATAGTTAATTCCAGATATAGTGAAGTTGACAACCAAGAACAGCCATCACACCTGCCAAAATTTGTTGTGCCTAGAGTTAATTCTCTGGACTTTCAACATTTATGTAAAATAGTACGTCAATTACATACTCGGACCACTAGGTGGCAGTAAGAATTCAATCCATCTTTTGCCAAGCCAGATTGGATTGAAACTTTTTCAGTTTTGTTTGTTGTTGGGGATTGCTTGTTTTTTAAACAAAGTCTCTAGTTGCAGTCTTGGCTGGCCTGGAACTCACAAATACCTTCCTGGAGCCAGCATCCCTCCCCAGATTTTGCCCTATAGTTTTGTGCCCCAGAATTCAGATCATGACTCTGAGCCTGACTTATAAATCTCAGACGTCTTGTTTAGCTGGTTTAACACAGGCATCTTAAGTATTGCTCACTCAGAACTGAATTCCAACTCCCCACAAATAGTCTTTTCTGCTAATATTTCATATTTCAATAATTAGAGCTTCCACCTGTTGACCTGAAATATAATCTTGTTCCCGAAACTGCTTTCTCTCCAATCTGATCATACCATACGATTCAGTCAGTTTGATTTCTTATACATAGAAACGTTCTCATTTCTGTTACCTCTCCCACCCTCTTAGCCTGGGCCATCGTCGTTCTTGCCTGGGTGGCAGACATTGCCTCTTCCTTACCTATTACCACCCTCCTCTTTCCTATCAGTTATTCAGCAGCCAGAATGAAATTTCAGAAGTGCAAATATGATCATGTCTCTCCTTGGCATGAAGCCTTCCATTATCCAACTATAGTTACTAGGTGACAAGCAGAGACTTCTCAGTGTCCCTGAGACCTCATGTGTTCTCTTCTGCTCAGGTCTCTGCCCAACTCCTTCCCCTCACCCTTTACAGATCTTTCTTCTTTGCAATGATTCACACGGAGACCTTTAAATGCTCTGTCCCTTCCTCCCAAATCGTTCTGCTCTCATCGTCCCAGCTATCTTCCTAGCTATTCTATTGGCTTTTAAGGCCCCCTGCAAAGGTTTAAAAGCTAACTTTCTCAACAAATCTTTCATTTTCTTGTTAATCCCTCTTCTGTCGTATCCCCCTTCCGCCATGCCTTCCCAGGAGCCAAGTAGACATGACCTTCTCGTTATTGAATCATGGTATCCTCTGCTTCCTTTATATATCATCATCATTGTGAAAATGCTTAAGCACATGTTTAATTTGCTTAAAACAAGTTTCTCTTACTAGACTATCTTTCTTTTCTAGTTATTCCCATTCCTGGCACATGCCTATCCATAGGTGTCATTTTACAAACACTAAAATCTTCCCTTCACAGGACAACCCCATTGTGTTTAGTTTGTTAATCCCAGTGAGTTAATAGTTACTAGAACTCAACAGATACATAGAGATGAAACTTTAGCTGGATGACTTAACGAGTGTTATTTAAGGCACACCACCAATAATGTGATTGCTTCAAGCCTCTACTACTCAGTTAATAGGCTGTAATGGTATAAACATGAGCTAAGATCGGTGGCAAAACCAGCGCATGCTGTATGAGGGATCCTCCCCAAGAAACAGCGCCAATGGGGTGGGAGGCTTGTCGCCATTCTAGAGCAGCAAGGAAGCCGCACTTGTAAGAGGCATTGCATTGTGTCAAAATAATCAGAACAGAAACAGTGATGACAGACACATTCAAAGATGCTTTCCACATAACAGAAAAAGATCACAGTTTCAAATTGTAAAAGCTTGTATTCTCAACTAACTAAGTAGAGATCAAACCTAGACAGATCATATTTTCAATATATATGTTTACAGATTACAAAATAGCAATTGGTCAGTTGACTTTAGGTCATAGATTTTTTTCAATAAGCCTTCTTTAACAAACATTATATATAGTGAGGAATAGAACTGAATACCTCTAAAAATATCTTCACTCTGGCTTCCATGGACTAATGTATTAACACATAGCAGACTGGATGACTTAAAAGAAGTTTTTATTTTATTTTTCTGGAAGTTGGAAACACAAGCATGGGTGCAAAGCATCTATTCATTCTAGGAAAGGTGGCAGGCAGCCATGATTCAAGAATAAAAGAAAATGGATATAATTAAAATCACATTTGCATGCAACAGTGGGGGATGGGGACTACATGCTTTTTTACTACCACATGGATATATTTTCTCTATAAAAGAAATTCAACCAGGTTCTAAAAATTAAAGTCAAAGGATCAGAGACTTAACTGTGAGAGTGTGTCCCTCCCCTATAACCCAAACAGCCTGATAATACAGCTGTTGGGAGATTTAGATGCCCTTATTCAAAATATTAATTGCATTCAAAATTGATAGAGTGGTCCGTGACAATTAAAGGGGACAACGATGACTCCAGAATTGGCTTTTCCTTAAATACCTGTAGCCATCGTCGTAGAAATTGAAAAGTATAAAATCAGGTGAACACAGCCCACAGGACTAACTAAGCAGGGCCAACAGGGGCTCACAGAGACTGAAGCAGCAACCACAGAGCCTTCCTGGGTCTACTCCAGGTCCTCTGCATACATGCCTAGCTTGGGAGTTTTGTTGAACTATCAATGGGAGTGGGGGATGTCTCTGACTCTTTTTGCCTGCTCATGGGACCTATTTCCTACTACGGAATTACCTCTTCCAGCCTTGATTAGAGCATATATGCCTAGCCACTGCATTTCGTTATGTCAAGTTCAGTTGATACTACTGGGAGGCCTGCTTCTTTCTGAAGGGAAACAGAGGAGCAGTGGATCTCGAGAAGGAGGGAGGAGAGAGATGGGAGGAAGGGGGTGCTGCAGTTGGGATATAGTGCATAAGAGAAAATAAATAAAAAAAAATTTTTTTTAAAAAAAGCATGACACCGCCGGGCGGTGGTGGCGCACGCCTTTAATCCCAGCACTCGGGAGGCAGAGGCAGGCGGATCTCTGTGAGTTCGAGACCAGCCTGGTCTACAAGAGCTAGTTCCAGGACAGGCTCTAAAGCTGCAGAGAAACCCTGTCTCAAAAAAAAAAAAAAGCATGACACCAAATAGTTTACTGATTTAGATGCTTCTGCTGTTCTTTTTACAGCACCCTGGTCATCACTAAAGGTTGGAGGAGGAAAATAGACATACTCAAGTCAGAAGGTCACGCTTGGCATCATGGGACTAGAGTAGAGCCTTCTAGTGTTTCTGTGATATTCTGAGAAGAAAAAAAATGACCAGGAAAGATTAGAGAGCCAAGCAGACACACAGACACAGCAAGCTGAAGGTGTATATTATCCATGGTGCAGATCTGCAAAATATCAACAGACAGCAGAGAGTTGAATTCTTATGCACCATGGTCATGTATCCAAGTTCATTGACTTTGTCTAGTCTAATGCATATACATATTTTGGATGCCAAAATATCTCAAAATAGATTAAAATACACACACGCTATTGGACCAAATATTCAAACTAGCTTCTAATGAGAAGAAAAAGAAACAATATGAACTCCATTCTAAGCATATGAATGTGATCAGATTGCACATCCATAGGTGTTTCTCTTGCATAGCCTTAAGTGCACCACATGTGTGCAGTGGCCACAGAAGCCCGGCAGATCCCCTAGAGCTGTATTTACAAATGGTTGTGAGCTACCATGTGGGTGCTGGGAATTGAAGCTAGGTTTTGGAAGAACAATCAATTCTTTTAACCGCTAAGACATCTCTCGAGACTTTTACTGAACATTTTTGTTGTTACTGTAGATATATACATATATATATATACATATTGCATGCATTATATGTTTTTATTATGATGTAAATGATATTTCTTATCATGTATGCATTGTTTAATGACAACAATACAATTAGTATTTCTACTACCTTAGACATTTATTGTTTTGGGTTGGAGGCATTCAAAATCTTATCTATAACTAATTTTGCAGAGTATAATAAGTTGTCAGCAATGACAGTCTACTGTGCTGTTAAAATATACTTTTATGACATTCAAAGTCAGTGGCAAACAACAGCTGTAGAATTGGACTTAAGGCCCAATCAACAAGAAAGAAGTCGTGACTGGTACTGGACGCTTAGTCAACTCCCTGGGACTAGTGAGGTCATGGACCTTAGAAAAGAATCTACTTCTGAAACTTTGCTGGAGCAGCATAATTTCTTACTACATTCCAAAACTCACACACAGAGAAAAGGATAGTTAGCAACCCTCACCAAAGAAGACTATCTTTAAGCAAATAGAAACCGTCAAAGAAATGAGGACTAGTCTGGCCCTCTCCAATAAACTGATTGTTTTTTAACTTGTAGACTTTCATTCCAGAAACAATAAATGTCATCAATACATTTGTTATTTTCTGACATCCTGGGTGTCAGTGAATCTCGGTGGGCCTTCTAAAGCATTTATAATCATTTTTAAAAGTAATTCTGCAATAGTTATTCAAATTGATGAATCCTGGCTGGGGTAGTAGCACAAAAGTAGAGCAACTCCTTAACCAGCATATGACCAGGAACTGAATTCCCAGAAATGGACAACCAAACAAGCAAACACAGAGACACATTCCAGATCAAACTAGATGGAATGGTAAGTAATAGATGATATGTAGATAGATAGATAGATAGATAGATAGATAGATAGATGATAGATAGATGATAGATAGATAGATAGATAGATAGATAGATAGATAGATGATAGATAGATAGATAGATAGATGATAGATAGATAGATGATAGATAGATAGATAGATAGATAGATAGATAGATAGATAGATAGATAGATGATAGATAGATAGATAGATAGATAGATAGATAGATAGAGATAGATAATAGATAGATAGATAGGTAGATAGATAGATAGATAGATAGATAGATAGATAGATAGATAGATAGATAGATAGATAGATAGATAGATAGATAGATGGATGGATAGAGAGAGAGAGAGAGAGAGAGATGATAGATAAACAGATGTGAAACATAGAAAGACACCATCCATTCCATCAGATGCCCAGAAAACAAAGACTCAAACATGAAAATGTGAAATTAGCTTTTATTGAAGCATCATCTCAATGATAACATGGTAAAAAAAAATAACCTGAATATCTAGAATTCACAAATATCTGAAGAGTGTTACATCATAGTATAAAATGTACATATTTTGTAAAAAATAAATGACTAATGAAAGTATTAAGAAAGGGATCCTTTTTCTATGATTTGCTAATCTAAGGTAAAATTCCTTTCGGTGATTTTCAAATACTCAGGGCTTCTCAACAACTCACATGGTATGTAAAGCCACTTTTCTTTGCCATAATTTCACCACGGCCTTTTTCATCTCCTTGTTCCTCAGGCTGTAGATGAGTGGATTCAGCAGAGGTGTGAGCAGAGAGTAAGCCAATGACATCAGTTTCTTGGTGTCTGGTGAGTACCTGGATTTGGGCTGCAAATAGGTCATGCAGGCTGTGCCATAGAAGAGAGTGACAGACGTGAGATGAGAGGCACACGTGGAAAAGGCCTTCTGCCTCCCTGTAGAGGACGGCATCTTCAGGATGGCGAAGAGAATTCGGATGTAAGACAAGAGAATCAACAGGAAAGGGACCATGACAATCAAAATGGTGCCTGTGAAGGCATAAATTTCAAACAGGAATGTGTCTGCACATGCAAGCTCCAGCACGGCTGGGGTTTCACATGATATATGATTAATTTTACTAGGACCACAAAAAGGGAAGCTAAGCACCCATGTGGTCTGCACAGTTGCTACCATGATGCCCAAGACCCATGAGCATATCAGTAGTTTCATGAAGACCCTTTTGTTCATAATGACTGGGTAGGACAGAGGATGGCAGATTGCAACAAATCGGTCATAAGCCATTGCCCCCAGGAGAAAACACTCAGTCCCACCAAAGAGAAGAATGAAATACATCTGTGCAAAACAGTCCCCAAAGGAAATGGTGGCTTTCTCAGCGGTCAGGACTACCAGCATTTTGGGCATAATGGCTGTGCTGAAGCTCGCTTCCACCACTGACAAGTTCTGCAGGAACCGGTACATGGGGATGTGCAGGCTCTGGTCCAGGAAAATGACAGTGACAATAATAGCATTTCCTGTCAGAGTCATCAGATAAATAACCAAGAAAGCTCTAAACAGGTGTGCTTGGAGCCCAGGAAGGTGAGAAAAGCCCAAGAGGATGAACTCAACCACAGAGCTATCATTCTGCCTCCTCATTGCAGGAGTGGAGTCCTCTATTTTCTCAGGAACATAATGTACAACAGATGAAGTCCCAGGCAGATAACTTCCACCTGTCTTGTCTCTAGCGCAGAACGTGAAAACCTGGGACCAACATCACAGTTAGCAACCTGGAGGGTGACTAACCACTTCAATTAATGAGTCCTTGAAATATAAATGAAGAAACTGATAATTCTTTCTAAAAAATATGGTCTGAAATATAAAATCCTGTATTGCAAGTTGTATGTTGTGTGGTTTGAAAGTTAAGCACCATTTTAAAGCTAATAGAAATGATTTCTGATGTCTAGTCTAACTCTATACCATCATTGTAGGAATTGCTTGCTTTATACAATAGTAGGTAAGTATAAAATTTAAGACCATAAAAAACAAACTCAATAAACAAATACTTATGAACTTAACAAAAATTTCATAATAACCTAATAATTCAGTTATAGAAATGTTACATACCTTTTAATTACTTCATGGCCTCTTTTATTATTGATATATATTACATGCATGTGTATATGCATATACATATTATTCTTAAATACAACCTGCTCAGTCTGTATAATGTTGCATATATCTATGTTAGATACATTTTAAAAATTCATTGCATTAAAGAATAACAGAATTGGATGTAATTGTTAAAAGTAAGAACATTGTATATGAACACATCGAGGAGGTTGTATTTTAAATGTGCTTATGTTAGGTGATACCTATAACTTGTTTCAGTTGACTTCAAATTTACTAAATGCTGCCTAGACTGGAACTAGCCACTTCTATTAGAATTTACACAGATGTGACATGCCTCTCCTTGTGACCATGATGGCTTAAGAAAAACCCCTCCACTCTCCTCTCTCTGCCTCTCTCTTCCCTTTCTCGAGCCCCCTCCTAGTCCTCAAGTTCATGAAATCATTAATTACTCAGCAAATTCTGTCAGCAACCAATTATTTATTTTCTAATCTCTGTATGGTCCCAAACACACTGGAGTACAGAAACCGATAAAAACTTCGCATGCTACAAGAGATAAGCATGACTTTTTAACAGGCTACTACTCCAACATGCTTCAGAACTCTGGCTCTCACCCCTTCTTTTTGTTTTAAAAAATTTATTTTCATATGCTAAAATGTAATCCATCATAAGAACATAACTATGAAAAGCAAAAGTTTTGTTTGCTTCTTGGAGACATGCACAATGCCTACAACAGTCCTTGGCCTGTAAGACACAGTAAAACAATATTCCTAGCACAACAGGAGGGCTCACTCACAACAACCTGCTGTTTATTCCAAAACAGGGTTGTAAAAGTTTAGAAAGTCCCCAACACAAAGAAATGAACACCTCAAGTAATAGAAATGCTGTTTTATCTGACCATGCACACTTTATAAGTAAATTGAGATGTAGCACTATAGCTCATAAATATATGTAATTATTATGTGTTAATATACATAGAGAAAGAATAAGCACATATATATTTAAATTCTAAACAAAAATGAAAATATTACCATGAGTGATAAAGAACAACTGAACAACTGTTCTTTCAATAAGTTAAAGATGCTAATGTCTTCGATAACTCAGACAATAGTGCTACAGTGGGCACTTCATTCTGTAGGCTTTGGCCTCCAACTGAAAAGGGTAAGCACTGGACTCAGTAACCAAGTGTTCTGATAAGAAATTCTAAGCTTTGGTTAGTGCACCAAAGTATTAATTTATGAAATTATATCCATTCTTCTCTCTGAAAAAGAAAACAAATGAAATTATCAAATACAAATCTAAAGAGTCAAATGATGCCGGGTGGTGGTGGCGCACGCCTTTAATCCCAGCACTCGGGAGGCAGAGGCAGGCGGATCTCTGAGTTCGAAGCCAGCCTAGTCTACAAGAGCTAGTTCCAGGACAGGCTCTAGGAACTACAGGGAAACCCTGTCTCGAAAAACCAAAAAAAAAAAAAAAAAAGAGTCAAATGATTTGGCTGTGCCTAATGATCACTGAACAAAAAGGTGTCTCTTGCAGAAGGTGTCCTTAGTCAGTGAGAAAAACTTTGAAGAAAAAACATACAACACAACACAAGCAGAGGCTGCTCTTCCTTGCGTTGCTCTTCCATCTCAGTAATTCCCATGCCCTGAAGCCACCTGTTAATAAATATGACTTAGGGCACTGATTTTGTAAAGTTACATGACAATTGTGTGCATTCGTTATTCTCTCTGTAAAGAACTTAAAATCACAGCATGTGGATATTTTTCTACTCTGGGATAACTAAACAGTCTTGAACTTGGTCCCTCAGGTAAGCGAGTTCCAGGGAAGGAGCTCAGAGTAACACTCCTCCCTGTTGCCACTGGGGCCAAGCCTCTTTTACACAAGAGACTTTACTGTAACATATCCCTATGGAAATCAAAACAGAGGCAGAAAGAACATTGTAAGCAGGAAAGTGAGATGTATGGGGTGAGAACGTGATGAAGAGGATTTCATTAGGCAGTATACAGTCTATGAAATGACGGGAAACAACTTTAAAGCAAATAGGTCTAAGCCTGTGCAGTAGAAAGCATAGACATCCCTGACCCGAGAATGTCTACATTTTCCAAAATGCAAATGCAAAATTTGAGGGGAAAAAAATCCTTATAGTTGATCTCATGTATAAAGAGGCTGGAGTCAGAAGCATAGACTTGGCTTTGAGAACCTCACTGAGCAATGCTTCTTTTACTTTCTCTGTAAAATAAAAGTAAGCCCCATATTCTATATAATCGGTATCCAACAGGAATTATACCACATAACCTCAAGGAAAATATTTTCCCTCTTAGACTTCAATCCAATCCTGAATCACACTTGAATGGGACGACATGTCTAGGCATGCAGCGGTAATATGCCTCAGGATGGTATGTGCTGCCACACATGAATTTTCATTTCCTTCCCCAACATGTCTCACAAGGTCCTGTCTCATCCTGTTATAATCTGTGTCACATTGTCGTTGGTGATGTTTGCCACATACAAGCAATCTGTGAGAAGTCATCAAGATGCAGAATGATTTATGCCCTTTCTATGTGTATATAATAAATTTTAATGACGAGGTGCATAAGTTGAATGCATGTAATAGCGGATAAAAAGAAAACAGCAACAATATCAAGACCAAAATATTATTTAGCAGTAGTTCTAAAATGTACTACATTATAATCTAAGTTATTTTGTTAGTTATAACATGGACCTTACATCTAGATTCTATCCCACGGCCTATTCCATGTCTAACCCTGCTGCAGCTCTCTCTGGGACAGAGTTAAGGAGTAATCTGTAGTGTGACTTGACAGCTCTTGCTTGTTCCTGGCTTCTCAATGTTCTTTTCATATAAGCTGTGTTTAACTAAATCACATGGTGAGAAACTTCTCACTACCCATAAAACTTTATACAGAGCAGACTTTTCTTTGGTCTGGAGATTGGTCTAGAGCAATGGCTCTCAACCTTCCCAGTGCTGTGACCCTTTAATACAGCTCCTCACATTGTGATGACCACCAACAGTAAGTTACTTTTGTTGCTACTTCACAACTGTAATTTTGCTAGCGCTGTGAATCATAATATAAATATCTGATATATAGGATATTGGATATGCGACCCTGTGAAAGGATCATTTGACCCCAGCCCCAAAGGGGTCAAGACCCACAAGTAGAGAACCACTGGTCTAGAGACTCCTTGGGGCAGGGGTGAGGGTTGCTTTGGGAAGTGTGCTAAAGGCTTCTTTCTGAAGAGGCCAGATTAGTTAAACTACCTATCATCTATCTATCTATATCTTATTTTCACGTTTAATGCAGTTCCTTTCAAGATTCTAAAGGTTAAGCCTCTCTTTCGTTTTAAGAGCCCATCATGTTTATGTCTCCATAGAGTGCACTGCTTCTTTCTGTCTAATACAAGTCTCCCACTCCAAAGCCCCAGTCCCCAGTCATGGCCCTGAGACCTGTTTATTATAATAAACCTCATTCCTACAGGGAATTATGTGTTAGCTTCCTTTCCAGAGCAGCAGTTCTAATGCTTCTTTCTATTTAACAGGTACCAGAGTTTAGAATCAGACCTTGACAAACCAAAAACCCAGGCTCGTCCATTCACCCTCAATAAGCCACTGTAAATAGTGAAAAGCAGAGAAAGAAAATTAATCCAGCATAGCTACATGAGCAAAATAAAAATAAGTCAAATGAATTCTCAAATCCACCACTCACTGGAGTCTTTACCTGAAGTTTAGAGTTAAAGAGAGAGCAAGAGGTGTGCAAACTCATCTGGGCTGGCATGGATGTGACCTTGTCCATCATCATTATCTACACTGTAGTCTACCCTGCAAAATAAATTCCAAAAGTGTAAGAAGTGATAGAAGTTCTATGAGACAAGTTTCCTTTCTGGCTACCACTATCCTTTTTATTCCCCCAGAATTTTGGGAAATTCAGACTCCTGGAATCCTGTGTTTTGGTAGTCCTGACAACTAGAAAGAGGAATGATATGTGTCTTTTTAAAACAGTCTTAGCTCTTGCTGGGACAGTTACAAGTTCACATTATATAAAATATGTGCCTTGCCTTGGCTCAAACAGCAGTTGACTCCATTTTGAGTGCAAGCAAGGCCCTCTTAGTCCATCTATATGCAATGATGGGCTCCAAGTTGGCATTAGAAGAGGAAGCAAAACAGCTCATAGAGAATAACTATAAATAATAAAGAACTGCATAAAGCCATATCCTTCATCCACAGCTCTGTATCCATGTTGTGCTAACTTTTCTTGGTGAGACATGAAGGAATTTCTACTCACCACAGACAGGGAACTGACAATTAGCCAAGATAACAATTCTACCAAAGTCCAACTTAGTAAATCAATGGGTTTCTTAAGGTTTCTTACTGGTAAGGGTTACTACAGGAGCAGGAATGACTCAAAGGCAGATGCAACAGAATGGGAAACAACAATGAAAACTGAAATCTAGAGATTCTTTGGACAGTGGTTTACAGGCAGCTAACAGGTCAGACAGTCTCCCTCAGCAAGTGCTCCTGTTTATGTGAACCTTATAGGAAGGAGTCTTATGAATCTTGTAACTTCCTGAGACTACTGAGTCGTTGACTTTCTGAGCCTTATAAGTTTCCTTTATTATTGAGCCCTTTCCAAGATGGAGTGTTTCAATTCACAGGAAACGTGGCAAAGTTACCCAACCAATCTCTTCTGAATACAACTGATACAACTAGTAAGATCTCTTCTTACTATTTAGGACGTTGCAAATTTTCATTTACATACCCTTGGCTGCTGAGTTGGAGACCAACTACCATTTGCTTGGAATAAAAGATAGTGAGCATTATAAACAAAAAAAAATCATACAGGGATGATCTCTGAATGTTTTACAGATATGTCTTCTATGAAGATAGGAAAACAAACATAAAGGAACAAAGAATAAAAATGTTCCCACATAGGATGCCCAGGGGCCTAGGAAATACTGTTATGAGACATTCAGACAAAAAAAGAATTCAACCAGGAACTCGGAGAAACCACAGAACTTTATCTGTGTATGGCAGGGCCCTAGCTAATGCTTAAGGGGTATGTCCAGGACTATAAGTATTTCATAGCTTCTGTAGGGTGGGCAGCATTGTAATAATCTTATCTGTACTGATATTTTATTTGTGATTTAACAAATAAAGCTGGCCAGAAGATCAGAATGTGGAACTAAGACATGAATTAGCCATAGAGGCCAGGCATTGGCAGCACACACTTTTAATCCCAGCACGTAGGAGGCAGAGGCAGATGGATCTCTGTGAGTTCAAGGCCACCCTGGGCTACACAAGATTAAGGCGGTCTAAAAGAGAAACTGAGCCAGGTAGTGATCGCTTACACTTTTAATTCCTATATTTGGAAGTTACATGCCTTTAATCCAATCACTAGGAAAGTGAAGACAAGAAGGAATATAGCTGGGCAGAGGAGAGAGGAATGTAAATTGGGAGGAGACAGGAGGTCAGGCATTCAGTCTGAGTACTTGTAGAGACAGGATACCCCATTGGGTCTGATGATTTCGTAGAGGTGAGAACTAGTGACTGGCTGCTTTGCTTCTCTGATCTTCCAGCTTTCACCGCATATTATCTGACTCCGGGTTTTTATTATTAAAATCAATTAGAATTTGAGCTTCACTTATCAATGTGGCCATCCTAAAATGATCTTTCTGTCCCCGCCTAGGAATTTGCCCTGGAGATAAGCAGATCTCACCCAAGCAGTGACTGTGGCTTCTGGTTAGAACAGGTTTTATCTTTAGCCCATAGAATGCTCTGACTAAGCTGTTACCAATGCTGGTCACTTCTCAAGGGAGAGGAGCAGGCATTCGCATCTTTAGGAGAGAGGAAGAGGCTTCAGCAAGCAGGCTTACAAAAGCAGGGTTCAAAAGTTAATGTATTTAAAGAATTTTATTTAAATACTTAAACAAATTATATAACTATGTTAGAAACAAAGCTTTGACTTATATTACTTCTATATAATTGTATATTCTCTAAGAGTAACTTATTAGTTGTTGGTGTCTTATATTAGAGGCAGAGTACCTTAATTTGTTTTCTCATTCCTACATACCTTAATGTTTCCTAAGTAAGCTTGTTAATAAAAATCATCCTGTTTTTATTTTGTTAAAATAATAAATTTTATATTGTTAAAGACTTAATTTAATGGTTTAAAAAAATAATATTTCTTCTCCACATCAATACCTGACAAGGGGGTTGAGAAAATACTATGAAAGTCTGTGCCCAGCTGAGCAGTGGTGGTGCACACCTTTCTTTAATCCCAGAACTCAGGAGGCAGAGACAGGCCAGATATCTGTGAGTTCGAGGCCAGCCATGACAGGCTCCAAAGCTACAGAGAGAGCTTGTCTCAGGAAAAATAAAAAGTCTGTGCCCATAAACATAAAAAGTTAGGGCATTTACACAAGGTAGACCCCCTGCCGGAGTGACAGAAGGCACTCCCAGAGATCGCTAAATGAAAAGTCTGGAACCAGGAGTGGATCACCACTCTATGGAAATTGTGGCCAGGAAGGCCTTTAAGACCTTCTCACACACAGACATCGGAGCCAGGCCTACTTGACCCTCACAGGGCTCCTCCGACACTGCTTCATCCTAGGTGTTTCCAAACCTCATTGCCCCTCTGTGTATGCTTCCTGGAGATAGACTAGCACAGGTGCTGCTGAGAACAGGCGGTGGAAGTGAGCCTGAAATGGGGTTTGGAGCCGGGATATTTAGAATCCTGCAGGTCATGAGAATTTAATCCCAATGGGATGTAAACTCAGCTCCTGGAACAACAGGATAGTTAGGGAATTTCAGGAATGGTAATCTGGAATTGCGTTCCACTGAGGAAAATTATTTGTGTAGATCCGTGAAGAAGCAGTACTCTGCCCCTGCCCAAGAAAATGCTTTTTTTTTTTAACCCTTTTGACAAAACAAATCATCTCTCTAGAAATAAAAATAACCCTGTTGATACCCTGAAACTATCTAGACACATGACTCGCCAGGGCCCAGGACACTGTAGTACCTACAAAGAACAACAGCTCTTCTGAAACGGCACGGCGTATTTGTTGCTTGACCGCTTTGTGATGCTGGGTATTAAACCCAGGACTTTGAGTATGCCAACAAGTTCTCTATATTCAAGCACCATGCTCTGCCCTTGTGTTTTGTCTTATTCTGGAGAAAGCTTGTTTGAGATTACAGTTGTTGAGGGATGAGTCTGTCGTGGTGGGGAAACACGGCAGCAAGGCCGATGTACTGGCAGGAGCAGGGAGCTGAGCATCCACATCGTCAACCACAAGCACAAAGCTAGGATGCTGAACTGGATGTGGTGGTCAGGGGCTTTATACTCTCAAAACCTGTTCCCAGGGACACACCTCCTCAGCAATTCCACATCTCCTGAGCTCCCGCCAAACAAGGCCACCAACTAGGTGAAGTATTCAAACAGTGGAAACTGAGGGGAGCAACTCTCATTGAAACCACCACATGCCACTCCGTGGGGAGCCTATATTATAATGCAAAATGAATTTAGTCCAAATTCATAAGTCCCCACAGTCTCTCACAGCCTCAGCATTGTTTAAAAGTCTAAAGTCTCTTCTAAGACCCAAGGCAATATCTTAATTGTAACTCCTTTAAAATCAAAATGCATGCCACATACTTACAACATAAAATTACACAGAATATACATTTCCATTCCAAAGAGAGGAATGGAGTGTAGTAAGAAATACCGCACTAAAAAGTTGAACCAAGCTGTTAAATTGGGAGCACAGCCCCCAGCCCCTGGCATCCATCCCAGCCAACCTGGCCTGGGAGTTGCATTGCTCTGGACTCCAAACCCCAGCATGCCAGGACCACTTCCACAGGGTGTTTAAATGGGCTTCCAGAGGAGAAACACGTGGTTTTCAGGTCTGCATGGGCTCCCTGCGGTCCAGTCTCCCCGCCATGCGCTCAGCCACCCAAGAGCGTCATTCTTAATAAAACGATGGTCATTTTCATTTGGTTTGGTTTGGCCTAAATGGATTGCCTGCACCAGCAGAGCTGCCCTTTTCTTATTTTTACTTAACACAAGCAAGGAAAACAGCTCCTATCTCTTCATGTCCAATGAATGTCAAGGGGCTTAGGTGGCTCAACCACCCCAGCTTTGCTGCTGACACAGACATCTCTCTCTTGAACTGGTACCATTCTCTTTATTTCTGACTCTGGCATCTCCAGCATCTTGGAATCCCCACTGCAGCCCAGGTTTTATTTTCATAGCTTCACACAAGGGCTTCTCAGGGCTTTCATGCATGACTCTCCTGACACATGCTGCATGAGATCAGTAGCTCTTGGAAATTGTGGAAGAATAATTCTCAACTGCTTCACTCCTGAATCCTCCATGCAGTTCTCCATGAGCCTAGATGGACCCTCATCCTTCTTGCCTCTAAAGCCGGCACCATGGGGATAACACTATCAAGTTCTCTCTGAGCCTAGATGGACCTTAGTCTTTGAATCACATTAGCAAAAGCTTTTGTTTGTTTTTGGTTCCTTGGAGCAGAAGACCCCTGGGCTGTTTTTCACAAATTAGCTTAGTTGGATGAGGTCTTGCCCAGAGGGCGCCTTCCCTTTTATTCCAGTGCACAGAAAGCCTCATCCTATGGCACTAATCTTAATCATTACAACCTCTCTTCCAACACACATCTTGGCTGTAACATTAAGCTTCTTAGTGTTAGTTTTCTTTCCAAGATGTACATTTTGTATTTCTTTCTACCCCACTTGTCCATTGTTATCAATAACAATCGTACTAGAGATTCAGTGTTATACTGTCTTGATAGTAATCCATTATTTTCTAATTTAGCCTCGGGCAAGTTCTTAAGAAAGTGGTCAGATTCTTTACCAAAATATCACAGGAACTTCCCATATAGTTGCTGTTAATTCTTTCCTTCCTTTTGAAATCTACTGAGAAAAAAAAGGTAATTTCTTGAAAACAAATGACTAACATATTAAAATAAGAATCTCTTTTCCATGATTTGCTAAACTAGAGTTTCTATCAGTAATTTCCAAATAGCATATGTGATGTAGGTGTGTCTTCTATCTATCTAATGATTTCATTGGTTAATTAATAAAGAAACTGCTTGGCCTGATAGGTTAGAACATAGGTGGGTGGAATAGACAGAACAGAATGCTGGGAGTGAGGCAGATGCCTCGGGCAATCTCTATGCCTCTCCTCTCTGGGTCAGATGCGATGGAGCCAGCCACCAGGTCAGACATGCTGAATCTTTCCCAGTAAGACACTACTCGTAGTGTTACAGAGATTATTAGATATGGGTTAGTCAAGATGTGAGTAAGAGGCTGAAACTAATTGGCCAAGCAGTGTCTAAATGAATACAGTTTGTGTGTTCTTATTTCGGGGCATAAGCTAGCCAGGTGGCCAGGAGCCCGGCAGGATGAAAAACAGGCCTGCCCGCAGCTCATCACTACACACATGGCCTCTCTGCAACTTAGATGCTGTGTAAAACCTCGGCAACTGAGATGGTGTACAAAACCTCAGCAACTCAGATGGTGTGTAAAACTTCGTCAACTTTTCTTTGCCATAATTTCACCATGGCCCTTTTATCGACTTGTTCCTCAGGCTGTAGATGAGTGGATTCAGCAAAGGGGTGAGCAGTGTGTAAGCCAATGACAACAGTTTCTTGGTATCCGGTGAGTACCTGGATTTGGGCTGTAGGTAAGTTATACTGGCCGTGCCATAGAAGAGGGTGACAGACGTGAAATGAGAGGCACACATGGAAAAGGCCTTCTGCCTCCCTGTGGTGGATGGCATCCTAAGGATGGCAAAGAGAATCCGAGTATAAGACAAGAGAATCAACAGGAAGGGGACCATGACAATCAAAATGGTGCCTGTGAAGGCATAGACTTCAAACAGGAACATTTGAAGCAGGCTCCAGCACTGGAGGAGTCTCACAGAAGAGATAGTCGTTTTCCTGTGGCCACAGTAGGGGAAGCTAAGTTGTTGCTCGCAGGAAATGGCCCTTTAACCTCTGCTTGCAGCAGAATCCAACCACTTTTCTAGCCCAAAGTTCCAAAGTGGTCTGCATTTCATCATACAGCAATACGGTCAAGTTCTTCATAGCGCCCCACTCTCTGGTGCCAACTTCTATATTAGATATTTTTCCGTGGCTATGCTAAAACACAATGGCCAAGGCAAATTATAGAAGAATTTATCTGCGCTTACAGATCCAGAGGGATGAGTCCATTGTGGCAAGCGAGCATGGCAGTCAGCCCCAGTCAGGACAACAGGAAGCTGAGCGCTTACATCCTCAACCAAAAGCACAAAGCAGAGAGAGAGTTTCACTGTGAAATTCAAGCTACCCTTAAGCTTATGAAAGCAAGCAAGCCTTGAGCTCTAGAGCTTTCTGCCATGAATTTCCAGGTGCCAGGTGGGCAACCTCACAATGATGGTGAAAATATATAACCACATCCCATCGGCTGTCATTTCAGGAATCTGCCATAGAATAAAGAGTAAGATCACGAAGCAGATGAAGATTCAGACCTACATGTTTATTGAAGTATTGCCTTAATGGCAACATTCTGCAATGACTGTATCTGTCAACAGTACAGAAATAAATCAATAAACTGTTTTATTGTGTGTTTTATAAACATGTACATCATAAAAACAATAGACTATAGGGTTAAAAGAGAGGGAATACTTGATTATGTTTTAAAATATGATATGAACAACTTTAAAACAAACTCAGGGAATTTTAAAATGTTAAAAAATGTTTTAGAAATAAAGAATTAAAAATTTTATATTAAATTTTCAGACTAGATTATAAAATATTGTATAAAACCAAAATTAAAAGGACTTAAAAGCATAAAATAGTTACTTGAGAATGAATGAATTAAACATATTCTCAGAAAGAAATGTGGTTTTCATTGTCTTAATTTATTCACAATTATGGTATATCTGAATGTCACATGACTCCTCAGCAAATCAAGTTGTATTGAAAACCACTTTTCTTTCCCATAATTTCACCACGGCCTTTTTCATCTCCTTGTTCCTCAGGCTGTAGATGAGTGGATTCAGCAGAGGGGTGAGCAGAGAGTATGCCAATGACATCAGTTTCTTGGTGTCTGGTGAGTACCTGGATTTGGGCTGCAAATAGGTCATGCAGGCTGTGCCATAGAAGAGGGTGACAGACGTGAGATGAGAGGCACACGTGGAAAAGGCCTTCTGCCTCCCTGTAGAGGATGGCATCTTCAGGATGGCGAAGAGAATTCGGATGTAAGACAAGAGAATCAACAGGAAGGGAGTCAAAATGATCAAAATGGTGCCTGTGAAGGCATAGATTTCAAAGAAAAAAATGTCGGCACATGCAAGCTCCAGCACTGCTGGAGTTTCACAGGAGATGTGATTGATCTCATTGGAGCCACAGAAGGGGAAACTAAACACCCATGTGGTCTGCAGAGTAGCCATCATGGTTCCTGAGACCCATGAGAACACAGCCAGTTTCATGAAGACCCTTTTGTTCATAATGACCGGGTAGGACAGAGGATGGCAAATTGCAGCAAATCGGTCATAAGCCATTGCCCCCAGGAGAAAACACTCAGTCCCACCAAAAAGAAGAATGAAATACATCTGCGCAAAACAGCCCCCAAAAGAAATGGTGGCTTTCTTGGAGGTGAGGACCACCAGCATTTCAGGCATGACGGCTGTGCTGAATCCGGTTTCCACTGCTGACAAGTTCTGCAGGAACAGGTACATGGGGATGTGCAGGCTCTGGTCCAGGAAGATGACAGACATAATGATGGCATTTCCCATCAATGTCACAAGATAAATAACCAAGAAAGCCCCAAACATCTGCTGTTGGAGCTCAGGGTAGTTGGAAAATCCCAAGAGGATGAACTGGGTCACAGAGCTGTCATTCCCCCCTCTCATGGCTCGAGTGGAGCCCTGGGCCATTTCTGAATCACAGTTCTGGCTCCAGCTTCCATTCACCTGAGGAACTCTGCCAGAGCGCCACAGAAGACCCTCTTCTCTTCACACAATTATCCATTTCAATTCTAGAATGGCTAAGCACTTAGATTAATAAATCCTTTATACATGAAAAGGGAAAATAAACATTCTGACTTGGAAATTTAGTCCTTAAATAATAAAATGTTGTCAAATTCTTTTGAAGGCTATATGCCTTACACTTTGAATTAAATAATAGCCCTAAAATAAATACAATTAATTTAGACAATACAAATAATACTAAAACTCTATTTCTGATCTCATCCTATTGTAAGATATATCTTTTACTTAACTGTTAAATATAAAATTTTAAAACGTGGAAGATAACATGCAGAAAAGATAGATTAATCATTCAGTTATACCACTGTTATGCACTGATGGAGGACTCTCATTGGTTAATAAAGAAACTGCCTTGGCTTTTTGATAGGGCAGGATTTAGATAGGTAGAGTAGACAGAACAGAATGCTGGGAAGAAGGGAAGTTAGACAATGGGCTAGTATCTCAGCAGCTATTAGCTGAAGGAGCAGAAGGAGCTCCCGCAACAATGCACACTTGTTTGAAATACCCACTGCATTTGAAATTAGTGTAGTTTGACAGGTAATAGTCAACATTCCATAAAAACTTATAGGTCTGTATATTAAATTTATCTGCATTAGGTGACAATAACATGCTTGAGCAAGTTTCAAGCTTAGTTGTTCCAGCCTAGAATGGAAATGGTCACCTCTCTTGGAATTTATCTAAGTGTGTTTTTTTTTAGGACTAAATACTAGGGTACCTCATTGTGACTATGATAACCAAAGGAAAAGTCCATCTGGGGTCATTAAGAAACGTTTGTCTAAAAGCTTCCACTCTTTACTCCCCCTTATCTCTTGTCCCTCACCCTGACTTCTTCTACATCAGGAAGTTCATGAAATCATTAAGTACTAACTCCGCAAGCCCTGATCAAGTAGCTGCCATTTGCCGGGCACTGGACAGTCACTGCTGTTCTGTTAGCTTCTAAAACTGAGAGTTCAAGGCGCTGCATAAAACAGACTTGAGTCTTGACACGCATGGCACACAAAACATATCTCTGGCACATACCAGGGCTTTATCTCTTATGTCTACCCCTATTTTCCTCCTATTGCCAACTGACATAGTATTTTCTATATAAAAATCCTACCACTGTATTACAACTGGAGTACAACTGGAGACTGAAGACTTTTGTTGGCTTCTTGAATATACACACAATGCCTGCAACAGTCCCTGGATAATAAGAAATACTAAGACAATATTTCTAGAATAAGAGAAAATAGGAAAATGTAGGCTCTATCTTTAATGAAAAGGGTATCTAAAAGAAAGGGGAAGCCAGCCATAACAGAGTGGGGGGAAATTGAGATGTAATAAGATATGGCTTGGGAAATTAAATGAGAGAACCCCTTTGTGTATAGATGGCAAGAAGAGATAACAATAATAACCACAGGCTGTCATGGTAGAAGGACCATGAGGGTGAGGGAAAAAAAAACAGAAGGATGGAGACTGATGTGCTCAGCTCAGAAGGTCCTGTAGTGGTACCACAGGGTTGGAATGGAGCCTTCTGATCTCTCTGTGATGTTCTGAAACACACAGGAAGTTGACCAAGGGAGAAGAGGTAGCCAGGATCACAGAGAGACACAGCCATCTGAAGATGTATAACATGACCTTCAGTGAAGATCTGTAGGACATTAGTGAAGAGTAGAGAAATATTGGTTATTCCTGAGTTGGCCTGTGGTCATAAATTCAAGCCAATTGCCTGTATCAAAATCAAATACTTGTGCATTTTTTGATTGTCAGAAAAAAACTCCTAAAGTTGGTGCTGTGGCTGGGGTGACAGCTCCACTGGCAATGCTCTTGCTCTGCAAGCCTGAAGACCTGAAGTTCAATCACTAGAATCCACATGAAGAATGTGACTTGTGCTGCACACTCCTAATCCCGCTTCTAAGCAAGTAAGGACAGGAAGTTTCTTGGGACTCACTGGCGAACCAGAGGATTCTAATCAGCAAGCCCCAAGACTCAGTGTCAGGCCTTGTATAAAAAACCAAGATCCTGAGGAACACAACTTTGAACTCTGGCCACCACATTCATGCAAGCCCTCACATACATACATACATACATACACACACACCCACACACACACCCCACACCTCCTACAACAATAATAATATATATAGTAATATAGTCTCTGAGAAATCCAAAATTCATGTGTACTCAGTTCTAAATGTATAAAATATTGGTTATGAATTTTTAAAGATACTGTTTTATTTATAAAACTTTTATTAAACAAACTAACAATGTACAACAGAATAAAACTGTCTTTAGTAGCATGGTAGGATGGCTAGAATGGACAATTCATTGTGCATTTCAGTATAGCTAATATTGCTAGTAAAGATTGGGAATGTCCCTCAGCTAAAAGGAACGATAAATGTCTGAGGTGACATAAACACAAATTGTTCTAATGTGATCATTATACACTGTACACAAGTACTGATATGAGACTCTGTTCTTCATAAGTGTGTGAAATTATTATGAGAAAATGAAAAACACACTATTTAAAAGGCAAAGAAAAAAAGAGCTGTCATGAGGGTTAAGATGAACTGACCATAATTTAAAACCCTCTTAGATTGTTCTAAACAACACTCACAGGTAGCATTAGGCAGGCTCTCTTCTTTAAGCTTCATCTTGTACGTGAAGAAAGGTAAGAGTAGGACTCACTGACCTAGTACAAGAGTCAGAACCTTCTAGGATTTGATGGTTAATGTATGTGAAGCACTAATTCCTGAAATCATCGTCTTCTCTCCTCTCAAAAGAGAAACAAGAACAAATTAGCAGGCATCAAACCAAAACGCCTCTTGATCCAAATTCCTCGGCCACACCAATGATGCCTGAGTGCAACAGTATCTCTCTTCCACAGTATCTTCAGCCATCAGAACAAGAATTGTGAAGGAAATCCTCTAATGGGCACACAACAAAAGCAGAGGCTGTGTCTCTTCTCTAAGATTTCACACTTCGTTATCAGTAGTTTTAACACGGATCAAAAGTCCCTCAGAATATGATTTAGTGACTCCATGCTGCTTTATAATATTACACAGCATGGAGTCATGGGTCTTGGTGAGTCACCCCTTGAAGAACTTGGAATCACTCACTGCACATAGATCTCATATTTGATATTGTGACTCAGTGGACTATAACTTGGCCTCTCGGGTGAGAAAGCTCAAGAGAACATGCTTAGCACTTACTCCTCAAATGTCCACAGGGAATAAGCAACTCTTAGATGGGAGATTTGACTTCACCATGACATCTCCCAATAGGAACTGATAATCAGAGGCTAAAAGAATACTGCAAAACATGATAGAAGGGAGGGTGGATGAAAGCATGGCCTAGAGAGAGAGGGGATTTGGTTGAACAGAATGCATAGTCTATACAATGGTGGGAAGCAAGGCAGGTGGATTTAAGACTCTGGGTAGGAAGCCTGCATATCCCCACAAGCAGAACTTTCACCCATTCTAGAAGATAATGGAATCACAGAAATGCTTCATGAAAAAAATACCATTACAACTGATCTCAGGCATAAATTCTTGACTGAGTTGACCGGCTTTGAACTGAACTTCTCTGCCTCTGTTACATTCTCTGTAAAAGGAAAATACCGTTATAAATCTCATAGGGCATATATAAACCAGGAATTCAGGACTCAGTCCACACTGCCTAGAACAGTGGACGAGCATTCACTTCTCCCCAGGAGCCTGAAAGTCTGTAAGAAAGGCCTTACTAGAATTCAAGGGATGTATACCAAGGTTCTCCTCTTCTACTTCACACCTCTGATTTTAGGGAAGAGTTTTCTTTCCAAGAAAGCCTTCCCTTTCTACATCAAAGAGACTGTGAATAATGAGACTCAGAGATGAGGTCTCTCTGATCTGTGTCAAGTGTAAAATGGACCACTTGTCTTACAGGATGAGGTTTTCATCCTCAAAATCCACTCCAAGGGCACACACCATACACACACACACACACACACACACACACACACACACACACTTCTACATCAATAACTGTAGTGAGATGACATGTCCAAGCATACATTAGTTACATACCTTAGGGACAGGAAGTAGCCAAACAGAGACTTCCATCATTCATACTCCAGGAATATCTGTTGAGAACAAGCTAATCTGCTCTAAGTTGCTGGATTCTCAGACTGCGCCTTGCCTTTAGAGACCTTTATCCCTATGAGTTCTGATCAAGATTCCATTTTACAAGCAGTATTTGACTCCATTTTGAGGATGGGGCATGACTATTCACCTGGGTTCTTATGCCAATGGAACCATCTGTCCAGTACCAGCCACACAGCACAGACTGATAAATGACATTCCTGGGAGGAGCAAAGATGCCAATCTAAAAATTTATCTAGGGAAATTGATATTGCAGAATTAAATGAGTGTATTAAGATCATATAAGGAAAGCAGTCCCAATAGATATCAGAGATACAAGATCAAGAAATGGGCATAATTTCCTACCTGGACCCCATAAGGAGATGGACAGTTAAACTGTGATAGAGGAGGCCCCTTCTAACCTGTCATCTGATAGGACCCGCTGACAGAGAGCTCCCAACTGCCCCAGGAGTTTGTTCATCTCAGCTTGTGCTGTGGCAAGAATCTATTCAACTCCTGTATGCCCATCTTCCTGTTTGCTCCTATGACCCATTATCCACCCACCCACCCATTTCTTCTCATTCTGCTCTTCCCCTATCCCCTCTGTAGCTGAATTCAACTCCATAACTCCTCTATTAAGCCTGTGACACTCATGACCTCTGTCACTTCCTATCTGCAGTTGTTCTGGTCTTTATCTTATCAACACAATCTCTACTTAATGTTTCTACCTACTGCTGAAACCTCTTGAACTCTGCTATGGCCTCATAACCCTTTGAAGCCATTCTATAACCTACTGACAACACACTGCTTCACATCACCTGACATGGTCTTCACCACCCAAAAGAGCATGCAACCTCTCTCTCCCCTAATAAGCTGTCACCATAGACAAGACACCACACGCTAAGGCTGGTAAACCAAGGCTATTGGCAGAATGAGTTCCCACAACATCTACCACATCCACACCTCCTGGGTGTGATGCAAACACAGATGTCTTAGTATTGATCTAAACAACTCTCGAAAGGGTTAAAATGAGCTGCTCTCACATTAGAATATTGTGATGAAGGCACTGGAAAGACAGCAGGCACAGGGTCACTCTGACCTTTCTGTTGACCCTCAGATCAGGAGACAGAGTCCTCACGGGAAGGAAGCAGCATCCATCCCTGTTCTTGAGCAGGAGACACTGACACTATGAGGAGTCCACATGCATCCTCTTCAACATCACTCATTCTGGAACCTTCCACATAACCCATTTGCTTCTTCCGAACAAACCATTGCCAGTGCAAACCAGCATGTAAGTGACTAGCTGGGTTTCCTATTTCCTTCTTCTTACTCCTGAAATCCATCTTATGTCAGCTTAACCCTCAGGTCTGGGAAGTCCCTGTGTGTATACAGCAGAGGCTTCTATTCCTACATCTTATGCACACTAAACCACTACAGTGCCATGCCCTGGAGGACAAAAGCCACAGTCCTCTTGTTCCAGCAAGAACTGCATGGGAAGATGGTAATAAAGCTTTCCCTGGGCCTGTTGTGACAGAAGAGAGAAACTGGGTGTGGATGACCACAGATCACTCGACTTAGCTTCAGAAAAGTGTGAATGAGACCTTTTGTTCCATGGGTTCCGACAGCAGGAAAGTAGAGGAGGGGAAAACCCCATCTTCAGCCTGAAGATGTAATCTGTACCATAGAGTGGCAAGTTTCAAGCTTCAAAGTGCACACATGTCACCTGAATGCTTAGTCAATGCAGACTGGAATCGTGAAACCTTGCCTGGCTCAATGCAGTGGGAGTTTGTGGGGAATGTTTCCGTATATCCTGAGTAACTCCTGCTGACAGGGAACATGTGGGGCCCTTTCTCCAAACAAACACCACAGAGAAAAGCCAAGAGAAAAGGTGGGAGCTGACCCAAAGAGATTGCACATCGATATAATTTGAACACTAGATGATAAAAAGAAAGAGAAAAAGCAAAGGATGTGTGAAGGGTATTTTTTTAAGTTACAGAGAGCAGATATACTTATCACCAAAAAATAGAGCTAAGTATATATTTTCATGTGTGTGTGCATGTGTGTGTATGTACATACAAGCCTAAGCATGCAAGTGTGTCTGTCTGTATGTGAGTGTGTGAATGTGTGTGTGCGTGCACATAGTACCACTTTGCACATAATGGAGTCAAGAAACCACTTACCAGAATAAGTTCTTTTTTGGATCCTGGTGATCAAACTTGGTTATCAAGTTTGGTAGTCAGTGCCGTTTATACCCTGAACACTCTTGCTGGCCCAAGAACTAAGAATTATAAAAGTAGAATTTATCAAATAAAATCACAAAACCAAAACTTATAAATGCTCAAAGACTATTACAGAACAATAAAATCAGATAAGACAGTAACTAATGGGGTTCAAAGGGGATTAATTTTTAAAAATCAAAATACAGTGTCCAGAGTACAGAGTAGGAGCATAGATTTGAAAAGACGGAGCTAGAGAGAGAACAGAACAATCAGGCAAAGTAAAATGAGAATCAAAAGACGAGTGAAAAATGCATTTAGCCAAGAGTGATGGAGGTGGAGGAGGAAGGGTCAGAACCAGCCACTGATCACATCTACGGCCAGCCAGGACATCCAACAACAAAAAGAAGAGAAAATATGGACTTCAGGGTAGAAAGTTATTGTTCCTCTGTTTTTAGCTCGGCCATGGATTTTTCCTTTTGGTGGTGGGTAATGAGTGAAGATACCTTTGGTACTAAAACTGTAAAATGCCATGTTCAGCTAGCTCTGCAGCTTCAGAATGGCTGTTCTGACCGTGTAGAACTTCATTGAGCTCTATAAATGGTGGGTCTTGTGGATTTCACCAAGTAAAATTTTTTTCTCATTTTTTATTAAAAATTTCCATCTCCTCCCTTCTCCTTCCCCTCCCCTCCCCTCCCCTCAACCAATACCCCCACTCCCTCCCTCTCAAGGCCAAAGAGCCATCAGGGTTCCCTACACTATGTTAAGTCCAAGGTCCTCCCAACTCTCTCCAGGTACAGGAAGGGGAGCAACCAAACTGACAAGGCTCACACACAGAGCCCATCCATGCCATAGAATCAAAGCCTATCACCATTGTCCTTGGCTTCTCAGTCAGCCTTCACCGTCAGCCACATTCAGAGAGTCCTGTTTGGTCACATGTTCCATCAGTCCCATTCCAACTGGTCTTGGTGATCTCCCGTTAGTTCTGTCCCACCATCTCAGTGGGTGAACGCACCCCTCACGGTTCTGACTTTCTTTCTCATGTTCTCCCTCCTTCTGCTCCTCATCAGGACCTTGGGAGCTCAGTCCAGTGCTCCAATGTAGGGCTCTGTCTCTATCTCCATCCATCGCCAAGTGAAGGCTCTATGGTGATATGCAAGAAATTCATCAGTATGGCTATAAGATCTGGCCTTTTCTGGTTCCCTCTTCTCAGCTGCCCAAGGAAGTAGCTGGGGGCATCTCCCTGGATACCTGGGAACCCCTCTAGAGTCAAGTCTCTTGACAACCCTAAGATGGCTCCCTAAAT
Organism: Arvicola amphibius; assembly: GCF_903992535.2. Lineage (NCBI taxonomy): Eukaryota > Metazoa > Chordata > Mammalia > Rodentia > Cricetidae > Arvicola > Arvicola amphibius. The sequence goes on from NC_052047.1 coordinate 110,364,835, forward strand.
TAGGGTATATGCTTCCATGCTCCCATATCCACCCTTCCTATATCCCAAGCACCCCATTCCCCTAAGCTCTCCCCATCCTCCCCTTCAAGCTTTTCTCTCCCCATCTCTGCTTGCCCCCATACCACCCCACCTCCAAGTTCCCAATTTTTGCCTGGTAATCTTGTCTACTTCCAATATCCAGGAGGATAACTCTATGTTTTTCTTCACCAAGTAAAATTTTAATTTGCAAATTCTTTATAATAAAGTTGCAATTATAAATTACAGACTTAAAGAACTAGAAAAAGAATCCAGTACCTACCTAGGAAAGGGAAACTATCAATGGACTGACACATGAGGTATCTGAGCAGTGTCTCTCATAGTATACAGAGGATGAAAGAGAGAGGTCAAGTGCTGAACAGTGCCCGGCACAGAAGGGTTCCTGACAGTTTTCCATCTTTTTATTAACCGCCCTGGGATGGCTGTACTGTGACTTTTTTCTTTTTCATTTTCTTTTTCTTTAACAAGAGCAGTGTCTCCTTAGGTCTTTCATCACACACACCCCCAACTCCTGAGCTCAAGGCAACCTCCTTCCTCATCTTGAGGAAGCCTAGACTGACAGTCAACAAGCACTGTACTAGCTCACTAACACTGTCAATTTGTCTGATCCTCGCAGTGTTGTTCATCTCCACCACACTTACCATCATCATCACTCTACCCTCTTATATAGAACAACCTCATTCTCTCTAAGGACGAGTAAAATTCCAAAAACATGAAGACATCAGAATCAGCATTAAAATTAGGGTTTTCTTATTTATACTTTCTTTTGTCTTGCTTTTAGAGTTTGTGTATTTGATTGTATCTATTTTGGGGTGTTTTGAGGTCTGGGCATTTAGCTTTGCGAAGGATTTAGTTTTTAAGAGGAGATTTGGTTTTTATGGAGTCCAGGCTAGCCTAGAACATATGGTTTCTCCTATTTTGGCTTCCAAGTGATAGGATTATTAACTTCCACAATGACCAGCTAGTTTTATTTTATTCTTTCCTTTAATTTATTTTAGTGTATTTTTTTAACATTTTTTCAAATTAGAGATTTCAATTTAGTTCCTTTCTTAAAATCTACAACTTGTGTTTTTGTATTAGAAATCCAATAGTTATCACCTTCACCCACTGGAGAAGGAAACCCACACTCACAAACACAAAGATCAGACATGAGCAGTTTTCAGAGAAGGCAGGGATGAAGAAAAGGGGGAAAGAGGAAAAGAGGGACATAAGGTCTGACTTGGTGGTCCTGATTACTCCCAGGCTGATAAAACAAATAAAATAACAAATTCTTTAAGAGTTGTCTGTGCTTTCTGTATGGCATCCTAGGAGACACCCCCACAGAATGACCACAGCCCAGCCCAGGATACAGCAAACAGAACCAGATTTGGATAAGTCAGTCAAGGAAGGTTAATCATGGCAGGCCTCCAGCCTCCATGGCTTCTTCCCAATGGTAATGTGTCTGAGTGTGCCTTTGTGATCGTGGTGTGTCATGGGAAACGTGGTTCTTAAGAGAAGAAGCCTTTCACATCACTAGGAGATGACCTCAGGGCAGATACTGCAAAGCAGCCGGCCAGGAGCCCAAATGTAAATACGGCCATAACCTCTGGTGCTCAAGCAGGCTCTAGGGAGTGGAATCTGGGTCCTGTGAACTGTCCTGGATATCAGTGCCATCCTTGCTGCCCATCACTGTCCTTTCTGGTCAGGTTCTCCTGCAGACAAGCCTCTTCAGAACCAAGAAACATGCTGCCCTGAACCTTCCACTCTCCGGGAAGCCCAAAACCACAATATCTACTCTTTCTCATATTGGCTGCCATCTCAACTCATCACCTTTGAGAGACGTGCCGCTTGGCAGCACATGTACTTTTCCATCTGCATGGTTAGTGGGTTCTGCCTAACCAAACTAGAAACTAAGGGTATCAGAATAAATGTGTAAAGGGCCCTGGTTGATATTTCTGCCATACAGGGACATACACTTGGCACTGAAGTTCTCATTAATGGCCCATAAGGCCTAGTCTATCAGCTTCTGGGTCAAGCTGAGGCCTTGGTATGAGCATTTCCGTCCATCAGGGTCCTCCTCCATTTTGGTGGGAATATGACCCACCATACCCCTTTCCTTACCCTCAGGGGTGTGAGAGAGCTAGAAACAGGAAATGCTCTGGCAAGGGTTGTATTTTAATCTGATAATTCTCTGGAATTCAGAGGAGGTTACAGTCATGCATGATCATCAGGTCATCCAGCCTAGCATGGAAAATATTCATCTTGATGATGTATAGCAATCCCATCAGGCTGTGGAAAAGCAGACAGGATACCATGAAGCACAAACCACACAAACCAACACCAATAACCTTTGTTTTAAAACAGCTAAGACCTCCAAATAGAATTCTTGCAAGATGAGCAAGATCTCCCACTATGTTCCATTTATGATCAATTGTAAAACCTGCTTCCTAGATAGCAGCCTGTGGCCTTCACCTCTACCATGGCATGCCCACAAGCCTGCATGTTCACAAATAATAAATAAATGCAACTCTAAAATTTTAACTATATAAGAACAATATGACTCATTCCATCAGTCACTTTTTGAAGAATCTAGCACACAAAAATGAAATCACCAAGCATATGAACATAAAGAATTATATGTTTATTCAAGAATCTACTTTTAAAAAAACACACATTTTTCTTTTTGTTTTTACCTTTATCAGAAAATAAAGAAAACTAAAATAATAAATGAAAAAAAGAATCTACTTAATAGCAACACTCTAGCAATGATCTGTATGTCAATAATAGATATGGATCAACAAACTGTTCGTCATTTGTTACAGAAGCATATACTTCTTAAAACAATTGACGGCAGTACTAAAAGAGAAGGTTAATGTGATATGCCTTCAAGCATGGAGATATTAAGAAAAGAAACATTCTCTAACCAAAAAGGGTACTCTGTTTTTACCTTCTTCAAAATCCATATAGAGCTCAATAACATAACAGAAAAACACCAAGGTCCTCAACTAAACAAGCTGTGTGTAAAGCCACTTTTCTTTGCCATAATTTCACCACGGCCTTTTTCATCTCCTTGTTCCTCAGGCTGTAGATGAGTGGATTCAGCAAAGGGGTGAGCAGTGTGTAAGCCAATGACATCAGTTTCTTGGTGTCCGGTGAGTACCTGGATTTGGGCTGTAGGTAAGTTATACTGGCCGTGCCATAGAAGAGGGTGACAGACGTGAGATGAGAGGCACACGTGGAAAAGGCCTTCTGCCTTCCTGTGGTGGATGGCATCCTCAGGATGGCGAAGAGAATTCGGATGTAAGACAAGAGAATCAACAGGAAGGGGACCATGACAATCAAAATGGTGCCTGTGAAGGCATAGATTTCAAACAGGAACGTGTCTGCACATGCAAGCTCCAACACTGGAGGAGTCTCACAGAAGAGATGGTTAATTTCCCTGTGGCCACAGTAGGGAAAGCTAAACACCCATGTGGTCTGCACAGTTGCTACCATGATCCCTGATATCCATGAGAATATCACTAGTTTCACGAAGACTCTTTTGTTCATAATGACCGGGTAGGACAGAGGATGGCAGATTGCAGCAAATCGGTCATAAGCCATTGCCCCTAGGAGAAAACACTCAGTCCCACCAAAGAGAAGAATGAAATACATCTGTGCAAAACAGCCCCCAAAGGAAATGGTGGCTTTCTCAGCGGTCAGAACCACCAGCATTTCGGGTGTGATGGCTGCACTGAAACTTATTTCTACCACAGATAAATTCTGCAGGAACAGGTACATGGGGATGTGCAGGCTCTGGTCCAGGAAGATGATGGTGATGATGAGGGCATTTCCTATCAGAGTCACCAGATAAATAATCAAGAAAGCCCCAAACATTCGCCCTTGGAGTTCAGGAAAGGCAGAAAAGCCCAAGAGGATGAACTCAGCTGCAGAGCTGTCATTCTGCACCCTTGTTGCAGTAGTGGAGCCCTGAATTGTTCTTAGGGGCATAAAATATAAGAAAGAAGTCATGATCTAAGCTCCAGCTAGCATTTGCCCCAGGAATTCTGCCAGACTATAATAAAAGAGACCGTCCCCACAAAAACACCCATTGTTAATTTGGAGAGTAGCTACACACTTGCAATAATCAATCATTCAAATACAAAAGGAGAAATGAAGAATTCTAGATGAAAAATGTATTCTTAAATATATAAAATACTGTCAGTTTTCTATTGCAAGTGATAAATAGTGCAAAATGAAATATAATTTAAAGTAAACATAAATTACATGATTCTAGCTGTTCCTTCAGTATGTATTATTTATTAAATATAGGTAAATATCAATTTTAAGGCCTCTAAAATTATAACAGGAAAAAGCAAATAGATTTAAAAAGCTAGCCACAAAAGAGTGATGTCTTCAAAAAAAGAAGTTTTCACCATATAGAGACAGGTTTTTAATTTATAAACCCAAAAGTCACAATACTTAGCTCAGAAACAAGGGGGGAAAGCTAGCCACAAAAATGTTTGTAATCTGGTATTTATATTTTAAATATATATGCTTATTGACAATATTTATTATATTCAAATGAAAATTAAAGGGCTATTTTTGACAGTTAAAAGCTCTTCAAACCATTTTATAGGAACACACAAAGGGAGTGTGTTTCAAATTTACCTTTATTTGGTGACACACGTAAAAATATTTAAATTGGTTTCAGATCTCTGCCCATACCTGAAGCTACTGGATCCTATTAGAATGAACCCAAATGTGGCATTTTTAGGGATGCCCAAGTATCTTCCTTATGACCTTAGTGCTTTTTTCAAAGCCCATTTGAAAGTCACTGTGGATTTGTGGTTTGAGAGATTCTTCCCTCTCTCTAGTCCCCTACTCAGAAATCCATGAAAACATCAATTTTTCTGAAAGTTCTGGTTAACTGCCATTCCCTAGGTTCTGTATGGCTACCAATACATTAGAGTCCAGAGAGCAACGGAAGCTAAGTGTGCTGCATGAAATTGGCATGTGTCTTAACCAGTAGGCAACATCAAACAGTCCCTCCAAAAGCCCATAACTCCCCCTTGTACTTCTACCTCTATTTTACCCTGTTAGTACCAGATGACATTTGTTTTTCATACAGAAAAACCTAACCCTCTAGAGCAGCATAGGGAACGAGTATTTTGTTTGCTATGTGCACTATGCCTACAACAGCTCCTGGTTCATCAAAGACATTAATACAATATTTTGAGAATAAAGAACTTATAAACATCTAGATTTTATCTTTACCTATAATATGCATTAAAGTGATGCCAGAACCTTTTACAATGAGAAAACAATTGAGAAGTTTTAAGGTATGGAATGGGGAGGGGGGGGTGAGGGGAAGAACAACTCCAACTTCAAGACGTTGCAGCGGAAGATTCCTTAATTCAGGAAAAGGAAGATGCATGAAGACTGACTTGCTCAGTTTAGAAGAGATCCTGAATCACACGGTAGGACTGGTGTGTGTGTGTGTGATGTTCTGAGATCCAAGGATTGGTGTGTGTGTGATGTTCTGAGATCCAGAGCGAACTCACCAGGAGAGATGAGGATGTCAGGAGGACAGATAGACACAGCCAGTAGCAGACATGCTATGTTATCTTCATGATGATCTGGAGAGCATTAGCAAACAGTGAAAGCAAGTTCACTTATGCTTGATTTGGACCATGTTCACAAATCCAAGCCAATTGCCTGAAGAAGCCCCAGTGCTCACACATACTTGGCTTTGGAGTCTCCAAAATGGGAAAAATGGACTCTTTTGACCTCAAAGTCCTTTCCAACAGCATAAATAGAACAATGTGTACTCAGGTCTGAACTGACTATATTGTAACATTATACAGATTGAGCAGTTATACTTAATGTATTTACACACATTTGTAAATGTGTGTAACAGCAACTAAAGAAAAGGAGACCATGGGTTTTAAAGAAAAAAAGATGGATGGGAAAAGGGAAAAGAGAAATTTTGTGATCATATTATAATTTCAAAAAGTAAAAAAAAAGTTTTAAATAGGAAACTTGTATGGTACTCAGTAAAAATACTTTATGGAATAAAATTATTTTTAATAACAGTAGGAAGCCTATAACTGACAACAACTCACCATACATTTCAAAACAACTAGTAAAGATTTGAATTGTTCCCAGAGAAAAGCAAAAATAAGTGCTGGAGGGCTGGAGAGGTGGCTCCGTGGTTAAGAGTACCTGCTACTCTTACAGAGGACCTGAGTTTAGTTTCCAGCATCCACATCAAGTGGCTCACAGCCACCTATAACTCCAACTCCAGGGAATCAAATGCCTTCTTGCTTTCATGTGCACCTGCACTCACATGCACATATTCTCTCTCTCTTTCTCTCTCTCTCTCTCTCTCTCTCTCTCTCTCTCTCTCTCTCTCTCTCTCTCTCTCTCTCTCTCTCTCTCTCTCTGAGGCAACAGAAATGCCAACTGTCCTAAGCCTTATAGATTGCATATTCTACAAAAATGGGGCTCTGTACCTCATAAATGTGAGATTACTATGACAAATGAAAAACAAACATGCATACTAAAAACCAAATTTCCACAAAAAGAAAAAACCTGTTTTGACTGGGGGAAAATCATGAATGGTCACTCAATGGTTAAAAGACCCTACTGTCTTAAATGAGTCTGCAACAGGGAATCTGAGGCAGGAGGTCCTTTCCTTAAACTTCAGCTGCCCATTGAGAAATGTAAGGGTTGGAACTGACCAAATGACCCAGCCAGAGTTCACAGAGACTGAACTGACAACCAGGGAGCCTGCATGGGACTGACCTAGGCACTCTACATATATGCTACAGTTGTGTAACTTGGTCTTCTTAGGTACTCCTAGCAGAAGGAATAGGAGCTGTCTCCAACTCCTACAGTCTTTGGGGACCCTAGTCCACATACTGGGTCAACCTGTCCAACCTTAATAATGGGGAGGTGCTTAGTCTTACTGTAACTTGGTAAGCTGTGTTGTTGTTTATTATTATTATTATTATTATTATTATTATTATTATTATTATTACAAATTTTCACCTCCTCCCCTGGTAAGCTGTATTTTGTTGATGCTCATGGGAGACCTGCCCCTTCCTAAACAGAAACGGAGGAGAAATGGATTGGGGGGAACAGAGGGGTTGATGAGGGAGGGACTGGGAGGAGAGCAGGGAGGGGGGATAAATTGGTAGATAGATAGATAGATAGATAGATAGATAGATAGATAGATAGATAGATAGATAGATAGATAGGTGGATGGATAGATAGATAGATAGATAGATAGATAGATAGATAGATAGATGATAGATAGATAGATAGATAGATAGATAGATAGATAGATAGATAGATGGATAGATAGATAGATTTTTTTTATAAGAAAAAGAAATGTCTAGGATTTGATAGTTAATGCATGCAAAATACTTCCTGAAATCATTGTCTACTTACCTCTCAGAAAGAAACAAGAAGACATGCACACACATCAAAACAAAACTTTGCTGCTGACCTAAACAACCCTTGAGCAGTGGGGTGTCTCTTCCACAGCATCTCCAGTCATCAGTGGTAAGAACTGTGAAGGCTCCCTCTTACAGGCACACAACAGAAGCAGAGGCTGTGCTTTCTTACCCCATGACTGTCTCCACCATTTTCATACACTGTCAACAGTTTTAACACTGATCAAAACCCACTTATTCATAGTTTGTCTTAGTGATTCCGTGCTGACTTTACAGCATTAGATGGCACCAGCCATGTGCCTTGGAGAGCCGCTCCCCAAAGAACTTGGAATCAACCTCATATTCGGTATGATGACTCAAGGGGCTATCACTCAGCCCCCAGGATGAGAACACTCTAGAGAAAAACTTGGAGCATCACTCCTTTGAATGTCCATGAGGAATAACCTCCCCTTCCACCAGAGATTTGACTTCCAGATAGTGCTCTCAGAAGGAGGCCACAGCCAAGACTGAAGAACATTGTAAACAGGAAGAAAGGAGGGGGTGAGAGCGCCATCTAGAGGGAGAGGGTTTGGGCAACAGTGGGAAACAGGCAGGCAAATTCAAGACTCTGGGTAGAAAGCTTTCAGGCTCCTATGCCCAGAACTTTCCTTTTTCTAGAAGTAAAATAGAATCATTAAAATTAAAAAAGGAACATCATTACAGTGGATCTCAGTCACAGAAATTCTTATCCTGAGACTTCAAAGGTTTGAAGGGTTTGCCTGACTTTGAGCTAACTTCTCTGTTTCACTCACTTTTCTCTGTATAAAGAAAACAGTGTTATTAATTTCATAGAGCAGATATGTAAATCAACAAATCAAGAGTTCGAAGTTTGCCTATACCACCTAGAACAGTGAGGGATCATTCACTCTGCCCAGGAGAGCGCAGGTTCTATAGGCCTGCTAGTAAGGTCTTTACAGAATTCTACCGATGTCCTCACCAAGGCTTTCCTTTTCTACAGATTCCTAAGAGTAAGTTTCTCCTCCAAAATGTTCTTCCTTCCTGCAGCCATAGGCTGGAGATGATACTTAGAGGTGTATTCTCCCTGATCTATCTATGCAGAATAAAGTGGACCACAGGTCCTAAAGGAAAGGGGTTTTCATATTCAAAGTCCAATTCAGACCCCTTCCTAAACCCCTCAGTAGTTAGGATGGCATGCCCAGGCATGCAGCGTGCCCCCATGGTTTTTAGAACTTTCATTATTCATACACCCAATTTTTCCATGGAAACTTCTCTTCCCCAGTACACTCTGTATCTGAAGGTCGTAGATCTATAGAATGGTGGTGTGTGCCCTTTCCACAAGTATGTTTTATCTCAGTGAAAATGAGCTAATTCCAGGAACGTGATAAAACACAGACAGTGGGTAATAATAACATCAGTTGTTAACCAAACAAAAATATTGATATGACAATAGCCAAAGTGTGGAGAATTTATACATCTTCTTCAAGGATAGCAAATAAGCATCATGAAATACATGCAGAGAGATTTAAATAATGACATTTAAATTAATACAGAGCAATAAAAATAAATAAGAATTTAATGTGGGAAGTCCTGTAGATGTGTTGCTTTTATTGGTTAATAAATAAAGAAGCTGCCCAGGCCTGTGATAGGTCAGAGTAGAGCTAGGCAGGGGGAAAGTAAACTGAATTCTGGGAGAAAGAAGGCAGAATCGTAAGAAGTCATGAAGTCACTGCTGGGGACAGACAAAAGAACCCTGCCTGTAAGCAATACACAGCTTAATAGAAATGGGTTAACCAAAGATATAAGAGCTAGCTAGCAATATGCTTAAGTGATTGGCCAAGCAATAACTTAAATAATATAGTTTCTGTGTGATTATTTTGGGAGTCTAGGCATCCAGGAAACAAACAAGCAGTCTCTGCCAACAGGAAGTAAAAAGGACATATCATAGATTTCTGACTATTTATTTTCAGCTCAAAAATGATTCTACAATATTTATAAAAATTGAAATGAAATTCCAATAAATTTCAAAATCATAGAGATTATGCAAGACACATGATTTCACTAAACCTGCACAAAGTCAAAAATCAAAAAGGCAAACTAAAAGTTTAGGAGCAAGGAAAACAAGCCAAACACAGGGTATAAAAGCCCATCTTTGTTTCATGGAAATACTTTGTTACACACACTGTGTTTTCAGACTACAGGAATCAGCAGCAGGAATAAACGTTCATGAATTAACTTAGAATAACTGTTTTTAGGAATTACACTGGAAATGAGAGTGGGTAGAATTTTGAGAGACAGTTGGTATTTGTTTGATATATCTCCTGCTTAATTTTTTTTATTTTTGGAATAAGTATATGGAAGGCTTTTTTAAAGGATTTATTTAATGGGAAAGGAATCCTGGCATGAAGGAACAAATCTATAATCTCAACACTTCCAGGACTGAGATAGAAGGATATCAAGTTCAAGAACAGCCAGGCCTACATGGTGAAACCTTATCTGAAAAATGCCACCCTGTTCTATAACCTCATCTGAAAGACACAGACAAACAAAATGTCAAGGAGGAAGTGGCATGTACTACTAGACACTGTCCAAAATAATGAGAAGCAGGAATCTAAACTTCACTTTTAAAAATCCCAGCATACAACCTACAATATAGGAGAGATCTGGTAAGGTGAAAGAAAGCATTGAGGAGTAGAAGGCACACACCAAGGGTAGCTGAGACCAAGACAAGAGCCTTGGTCTCCAATATGGGTTCTCAGAGGGTTGTCCCTCTGTCATCAGCATCAGAAACCAGAGGGCATTTCTAGACCCCATAACAATCTACCACATCCACACCTCCTGCGTGTGACGCAAACACAGATGTCTTACTATTGGTCTAGACAACTCTCGAAAGAGTTAAAATGAGATGCTCTCACACTAGAATATTGTGATGAAGGCCCTGGAAAGACAGCAGGCACAGGGTCACTCTGACCTTTCTGTTGACCCTTAGATCAGGAGATGGCGCCCTTGGGAAGGAAGCAACATCCCTGTTCTCTAGCAGAAGACACTGAGACTATGAGGAGTCCACATGCATCCTCTTCAACATCACTCATTCTGGAACCTTTCACATAACCCATTTGCTTCTTCAGAACAAACCATTGCCAGTGCAAACCAGCATGTAAGTGACTGGCTGGGTTTCCTATTTCCTTCTTCTTACTCCTGAAATCCATCTTGTGTCAGCTTAACCCTCAGGTCTGGGAAGTCCCTGTGTATATGCAGCAGAGGCTTTAGTCCTACAACTCATGCACACTAAACCACTATAGTGCCATGCCCTGGAGGACAAAAGCCACGGTCCTCTTGTTCCAGCAAGAACTGCATGGGAAGATGATGATAAAGCTTTCCCTGGGTCTGTTGTGACAGAAGAGAGAAACTGGGTGTGGATGACCACAGATCACTCGACTTAGCTTCAGAAAAGTGTGAATGAGACCTTTTGTTCCATGGGTTCTGACAGCAGGAGAATAGAGGAGGGGAAAACCCCATCTTCAGCCTGAAGATGTAATCTGTACCATAGAGTGGCAAGTTTCAAGCTTCAATATGCACGCATGTCACCTGAATGCTTAGTGAAATGTAGACTGGAATCGTGAAATCTGCCAGGCTCATCACAGTGGGAGTTTATGTGGAGTGTTTCTATATAGCCTGAGTTATTCCTGCTGACAGGGAACATGTGAGTCCCTTTCTTCAAACACCACAGAGAAAAGCCGAGAGAAAAGATGGGAGGTGACCCAAACAGATCATACACTTTAGTAACATTCTAGAATCAAACAACCTAAAAGAGATTAGAACAGCATAGGATGTATAAAGAATATCCAAGAAAGAAACGTGAACTAGTAATGAATTGTCACCAGAAAATAAAGCTACAAAATTTTTAAACTCACATAAACACTAATTTTATTGAAGAAAAGCTCAAAACAGAAACATGAATGCCAAGAGAGGAGTTTGTGGAACGACCGGAATAAGTAGAACCTGATCTGCAGTGTTCACAGGAGATGAGTGTGATAGAATGACAAGTCCATGTTGAAAGCAGAGAGTGGGCACATGAGAAGACAGCACTCCAGAGAAGACAGAATCAGCAAGCACAATAAATGCATACAACTTAAAATGAACACAACTTAAAACACTGTTTTTAAAAACTCAGCCGGATTCTGCAGGGCTTTCTCCCCGTGCCTTCTGCCCTTCTCTTCCAATCTCATCCCAGCGTCCCTAAAGCACCGCTCCACTCCTTAGAGGCCACAAAACTGCCCTGCTTGGCCCATATCCGGGCTGGGAGTCAGTGGTGAGAGGGGAGTTCCTTTATCTCACTCAGCTTGCCACTGGCAAGCTGGGCCTTTGTCTGAGATACCTGCACAGCAAGGAGCCATTAGCCTGAAACAGAAGAAGCAACAGAGGGAAAGGGGTGAGAGGCTGCCCTCCAGGCAGGTCTGAGGATTCTGGCAAGGGAGTTCCACCTCCTTCAGATTGTGCTGCAAGGTTCGCTGTGTGATACTCCACCCCACCCTGACCCGACCTTTGCTCTTTTGTCCCTGCAGTGTCCCTCGGCTATCAGGAATCCCTGATTCAGTGCTGTGGAGTTCCATCTGGATGGGTGAGTGTGTGTTATCCTGGGGCAACCTGCCCTGGAAGAGAGCACATCCCCCCTCCCCTAGTGCCTGGTGCAAGGGTGTCTTTGGTACACACGTCCCTGCCTCTCCCAAGCCTGCCCTAGTGTATTCAAGTATCCTGCTCCTGTACGAAGGCCACCCACCCAGAGGTGAGAGAGGCTGCCTTACAGGCAAGTCTGAGGATTCCGGCAAGGGAGTGCTGGCTCTTTCAGATTGTGCTGCAAGGAATAGCTCCTGCTCCAGCACTGAAAAGAGACACCCAGATTCAGTCACAGCAAAGATTGGACCAAGACACCAAGTCTCTCCTAGCTTCATTTGAAGAAAGAGATGGGCAGGCGCCAATGCAAGAACTACTCCAACAACCCGAAAGGCAACATGACATCACCAGAATCCAGGCATCCTGAAACAACAAGAATTGTACACCCTACTCCAGAGGAAATAGAAGAAATTGACCTTAAACAGTACTTTATGAAAATAATAGAGGACCTTAAACAGGAGGTAAAAAACTGCCATAAAGAAATGGAGATGACAAACAAAAAGGTAGACGAAATAAATAAATCTCTCAAAGATACCCAAGAAAAACAAGAAAAAGCAATCAAACAGGTAAGGGAAACAGTACAAGACCTGAAAAATGAAATGGAGGTAATGAAGAAAACACAATCCCAGGGAAGACTAGAAATGGAAATTCTGAGTAAACGAACAGAAACTATAGAGACAAGTATTACCAACAGAATACAAGAGATGGAAGAAAGAATCTCGGACTCTGAAGATACTATAGAGGAAATAAACTCACAGATTAAAGAACAAAAAAAATCCAACAAATTCTTAACACAAAACATCCAGGAAATCTGGGACACCATGAAAAGACCAAACCTAAGAATAATTGGGGTAGAAGAAGGAGAAGAATTACAACTCAAAGTCCAAGAAAATATATTCAACAAAATTTTAGAAGAAAACTTCCCCAACCTAATGAAGGATATTCCTATGAAGGTACAAGAAGCCTACAGAACACCAAATAGACTGGATCAAAAGAAAGCATCCCCATGCCATATAATAATCAAAACACAAAACATACAGAATAAAGAACAGATATTAAGAGCTGCAAAGGAAAAAGGTCAAGTAACATATAAAGGGAAACCTATCAGAATTACACCTGACTTCTCACTGCAAACCATGAGAGCCAGAAGGTCTTGTAGAGATGTGCTACAGACACTAAGGGAACATGGATGCAAGTCCAGACTACTATACCCAGCAATGCTTGCATTCATCATCGATGGAGAAAACAAGATATTCCAGCACAACAACAAATTTAAACAATACGTAGCCACAAATCCAGCCTTGCAGTAGTAATAGAAGGAAAATCACAAACCAAGGAGTCCAAAAACGCCCACAATAACTCAGGCATCTAGCGACCCTTCACCAGCACAACTAGAAGAAGGGAAAAACACATACTCTACTGCAAAAAAAAAGTCCAGAGTTAACAACCACTGGTCATTAATATCACTTAATATCAATGGACTCAATTTACCTATAAAAAGGCACAGGCTAAGAGATTGGATACGAAAACAGGATCCAACATTCTGCTGTTTACAAGAAACATACCTCAACCACAAAGACAGACACCTACTCAGAGTAAAGGGTTGGAAAAAGGTTTATCAAGCAAATGGACCTAAGAAACAAGCCCACCGGCCATACTAATTTCTAACAAAGTTGACTTCAAACTAAAATCAATCAGAAGAGATGGAAAGGGACACTTTATACTCATAACAGGAAAAATCCATCAGAATGAAGTCTCAATCCTGAATATCTATGCCCCTAATATAAAAGCTCCCACTTATGTAAAAGAAACACTTCTAGAATTCAAGGCAGCCATCAAACCACACACACTAATAGTAGGAGACTCCAACACTCCTCTCTCACCAATGGACAGGTCAATCAGACAGAAACCTAACAGAGAATTGAAAGACTTAATGGAGGTAATGAACCAAATGGACTTATCAGACATCTATAGAACATTCCACCCAAATAGGAAAGAATATACCTTCTTCTCTGCGGCTCATGGAACCTTTTCAAAAATTGACCACATACTTGGTAACAAAGCAAACTTCCACAGTTACAAAAACATATTAGTAACCACCTGTGTCTTATCGGATCACCATGGATTAAAATTAGAAATCAACAACAATGCTACCCCCAGAAAGCCCACAAACTCATGGAAACTGAACAGTCAACTATTGAACCACACCTGGGTCAAGGAAGAAATAAAGAAAGAAATTAAAGTCTTTCTTGAATTTAATGAAAACAAAGACACACATACTCAAACCTATGGGACACAATGAAAGCAGTGCTAAGAAGAAAGTTCATAGCACTAAGTGCCCACTTAAAGAAAACGGAGAAAGCACTCATTGGTGACTTAACAGCACACCTGAAAGCTCTGGAAAAAAAGCAGACTCACCTAGGAAAAGTAGAAGACTAGAAATAATCAAACTGAGGGCAGAAATCAACAAAATAGAAACACAGAAAACAATCCAAAGAATCAATGAAACAAGAAGCTGGTTCTTGGAGAAAATCAACAAGATTGACAAACCCTTAGCCAATCTAATCAAACGGCAGAGGGAGAACACGCAAATTAACAAGATCAGAAATGAAAAGGGGGACATAACCACAGACACAGAGGAAATTCAGAAAATCATTAGATCTTACTACAAAAGCCTGTATGCCACAAAATTGGAAAATGTAAAAGAAATGGACAGTTTTTTAGATAAATACCATATACCAAAGTTAAACCAGGACCAGGTAAATGCTCTAAATCGTCCTGTTAGTCGCGAAGAATTAGAAACTGTTATCAGAAACCTCCCTACCAAAAAGAGCCCAGGACCAGATGGTTTCAATGCGGAATTCTACCAGAACTTCCAAGAAGACCTAATACCTATACTCCTTAAGGTATTTCATAATATAGAAACACAAGAGTCACTGCCAAATTCCTTCTATGAAGCTACAGTTACCCTGATACCTAAACCACACAAAGACTCAACCAAGAAAGAGAATTACAGGCCAATCTCACTCATGAACATGGACGCAAAAATTCTCAATAAAATACTGGCAAACCGAATCCAAGAACACATTAGAAAAATTATCCATTACGATCAAGTAGGCTTCATCCCAGAGATGCAGGGCTGGTTCAACATACGAAAATCTATTAATGTAATCCATCATATAAACAAACTGAAGGAAAAAAACCATATGGTCATCTCATTAGATGCTGAAAAAGCATTTGACAAAATTCAGCACCCTTTTATGATAAAGGTCTTGGAGAGATTAGGGATACAAGGGTCATTCCTAAATATAATAAAAGCTATTTACAGCAAACCGACAGCTAACATCAAATTAAACGGAGAGAAACTCAAGGCTATCCCACTAAATTCAGGAACACGACAAGGCTGTCCACTCTCTCCTTATCTCTTCAATATAGTGCTTGAAGTTCTAGCAATAGCAATAAGACAACATAAGGGAATCAAGGGGATCCAATTTGGAAAGGAAGAAGTTAAACTTTCATTATTTGCAGATGATATGATAGTATACATAAGCGACCCCAAAAACTCCACCAAAGAACTCCTACAGCTGATAAACTCCTTCAGTAACGTGGCAGGATACAAGATCAACTCCAAAAAATCAGTCGCCCTCCTATACACAAAGGATAAGGAAGCAGAGAGGGAAATCAGAGAAGTATCACCTTTCACAATAGCCACAAATAGCATAAGATATCTGGGAGTATCGCTAACCAAGGAAGTGAAGGATTTATATGACAAGAACTTTAAGTCTTTGAAGAAAGAAATTGAAGAGGATACCAGAAAATGGAAGGATCTCCCCTGCTCGTGGATTGGGAGGATCAACATAGTAAAAATGGCAATTCTACCAAAAGCAATCTATAGATTCAATGCAATCCCAATCAAGGTCCCATTAAAATTCTTCACAGAGATTGAGAAGACAATAATCAACTTTATATGGAAAAACAAGAAACCCAGGATAGCCAAAAAAATCTTATACAATAAAGGTACTTCTGGAGGCATTACCATCCCTGACTTCAAACTCTATTACAGAGCTACAGTATTGAAAACGGCTTGGTATTGGCATAAGAACAGAGAAGTTGACCAATGGAATCGTATAGAAGACCCGGATCTTAAACCACAAACCTATGAACACCTGATTTTTGATAAAGGAGCCAAAAGTACACAATGGAAAAAAGAGGGCATCTTCAACAAATGGTGCTGGCATAACTGGATGTCAACCTGTAGAAGAATGAAAGTAGATCCATATCTATCACCATGCACAAAACTCAAGTCCAAATGGATTAAAGACCTCAATATTAATTTGAACACATTGAGATTGATAGAGGAGAAAGTGGGAAGTACTCTACAACAAATGGGCACAGGGAACCGTTTCCTATGCATAACCCCAGCTGCACAGACTTTAAGGGCAACATTGAATAAATGGGACCTCCTGAAGTTGAGCAGCTTCTGTAAAGCAAAGGACATTGTCACTAAGACACAAAGGCAGCCTACTGACTGGGAAAAGATCTTCACCAACCCTGCAACTGACGAGGGTCTGATCTCTAAAATATATAAGGAACTCAAGAGACTAGACGGTAAAATGCCAATTAACCCAATTAAAAAATGGGGCGATGAACTGAACAGAGAATTCTCAACAGAAGAAGTTCGAATGGCCAAAAGACACTTAAGGTCATGCTCAACCTCCCTAGCTATCAGGGAAATGCAAATCAAAACAACTTTGAGATGTCATCTTACACCTGTCAGATTGGCTAAAATCCAAAACACCAATAATAACCTTTGCTGGAGAGGTTGTGGGGTAAGGGGCACACTCATCCATTGCTGGTGGGAATGCAAACTTGTGCAACCACTTTGGAAAGCAGTGTGGCGGTTTCTCAGGAAATTCGGGATCAACCTACCCCAGGACCCAGCAATTCCACTATTGGGAATCTACCCAAGAGATGCCCAATCATACAACAAAAGCATATGCTCATCTATGTTCATAGCAGCATTATTTGTAATAGCCAGATCCTGGAGACAGCCTAGATGCCCTTCAGTGGAAGAATGGATGAAGAAACTGTGGAATATATACATGCTAGAATACTACTCAGCGGTAAAAAACAATGACATCTTGAATTTTGCAGGCAAATGGATGGAAATAGAAAACACTATTCTGAGTGAGGTAACCCAGACCCATAAAGATGAACATGGGATGTACTCACTCATATTCGGTTTCTAGCCATGATCATAGGACATCGAGCCTATAAGTTTGGGATCCTTGAGAAGATAATAAGAAGGTGAACTCCCAAAAAAGATATAGTAATCCTCCTGGATATTGGAAGTAGACACGATCGCCAGGCAAAATTGGGAACTTGAGGGTTGGGCAAGACTGGGCCAAGGGAAGATGGGGAGAGAAAAGTGTGAAGGGGAGAGCGGGGGGAGCTCGGAGGAATGGGGTGCTTGGGATATAGGAAGGGTGGATATGAGAGCAGTGAAGCATATATCTGAATTTAAGGAGCTACCTGAGGGTTGTCAAGAGACTTGACCCTAGAGGGGTTCCCAGGTTTCCAGGGAGACGCCCCCAGTTAGTTCCTTGGGCAGCTGAGGAGAGGGAGCCTGAAAAGGCCAGTTCCTATAGCCATACTGATGAATTTCTTGCATATCACCATAGAACCTCCACCTGACGATAGATGAAGAAAATGACAGAGCCCCACCTTGGAGCACCGGACTGAGCTCCCAAGGTCCTGATGAGGAGCAGAAGGAGAGAGAACATGAGAAAGAAAGTCAGGACCGTGAGGGAACCTCCAGCTGGCGACAGATGGGGAAGGTGACTGAGCCCCACATTGGAGCACTGGACTGAGCTCCCAAGGTCCCGATGAGGAGCAGAAGGAGCGAGAACATGAGGGAGAAAGTCAGGAACGAGAGGGGTGCGTTCACTCATGGAGAAGGTGGGACAGAACTAATGGGAGATCACCAACTCCAGTTGGAATGGGACTGATGGATCATGCGACCAAACCCGTCTCTCTGAGTGTGGCCAACAGCGGGGGCTGACTGAGAAGCAAAGGACAATGGCTCTGGGCTCTGATTCTTCTTCATGGACGGGCTCTGTGGGAGCCTTCTCAGCTTGGTCGATCACCTTCCTGGACCTGGGGGGAGTTGGGAGGACCTTGGTCTTAGCATAGAGTGGGGAACCCTGATGGCTCCTTGGCCTTGAGAGGGAGGGAGGGGAGGTATGGGTGGAGGGGAGGGGAGGGAAGGGGGAGAAGGAGGGGAGAGAAAGGGGAGAAGGAGGGGAGGGAGGGGGGAGGAGGAGGGAAGGAGATGGAAATTTTTAAATATAAAAAAAAATAAACCATGAGGAAAAAAAAAAAAAAAAGAAACAAAAAAAAAAAAAAAAAACCTCCCCACCAAAAAGAGCCCAGGACCAGATGGTTTCAATGCGGAATTCTACCAGAACTTCCAAGAAGACCTAATGCCTATACACTTTAAGGTATTTCATAATATAGAAACACAAGAGTAACTGCCAAATTCCTTTTATGAAGCTACAGTTACCCTGATACCTAAACCACACAAAGACTCAACCAAGAAAGAAAATTACAGGCCAATCTCACTCATGAACATTGATGCAAAAATTCTCAATAAAATACTGGCAAACCGAATCCAAGAAGACATTAGAAAAATTATCCACTATGATCAAGTAGGCTTCATCCCAGAGATGCAGGGCTGGTTCAACATACAAAAATCTATCAATGTAATCCATCATATAAATAAACTGAAGGAAAAAACCATATGGTCATCTCCTTAGATGCTGAAAAAGCATTTTACAGAATTCAGCACCCCTTTATGATAAAGGTCTTGGAGAGATTAGGGATACAAGGGTCATTCCTAAATATAATAAAGGCTATTTACAGCAAACCGACAGCTAACATCAAATTAAACAGAGAGAAGCTCAAGGCCATCCCACTAAATTCAGGAACACGACAAGGCTGTCCACTCTATCCTTATCTCTTCAATATAGTGCTTGAAGTTCTAGCAATAACAATAAGACAACATAAGGGAATCAAGGGGATTCGAATTGGAAAGGAAGAAGTTAAACTTTCATTATTTGCAGATGATATGATAGTATACATAAGCGACCCCAAAAACTCCACCAAAGAACTCCTACAGCTGATAAACTCCTTCAGTAACGTGGCAGGATACAAGATCAACTCCAAAAAATCAGTCGCCCTCCTATACACAAAGGATAAGGAAGCAGAGAGGGAAATCAGAGAAGTATCACCTTTCACAATAGCCACAAATAGCATAAGATATCTGGGAGTATCGCTAACCAAGGAAGTGAAGGATTTATATGACAAGAACTTTAAGTCTTTGAAGAAAGAAATTGAAGAGGATACCAGAAAATGGAAGGATCTCCCCTGCTCGTGGATTGGGAGGATCAACATAGTAAAAATGGCAATTCTACCAAAAGCAATCTATAGATTCAATGCAATCCCAATCAAGGTCCCAACAAAATTCTTCACAGATCTTGAGAGGACAATAATCAACTTTATATGGAAGAACAAGAAACCCAGGATAGCCAAAACAATCTTATACAATAAAGGAACTTCTGGAGACATTACCATCCCTGACTTCAAACTCTATTACAGAGCTACAGTATTGAAAACAGCTTGGTATTGGCATAAAAACAGAGAAGTTGACCAATGGAATTGAATAGAAGACCCGGATCTTAAACCACAAACCTATGAACACCTGATTTTTGATAAAGGAGCCAAAAGTGCACAATGGAAGAAAGAGGGCATCTTCAACAAATGGTGCTGGCATAACTGGATGTCAACCTGTAGAAGAATGAAAGTAGATCCATATCTATCACCATGCACAAAACTCAAGTCCAAATGGATTAAAGACCTCAATATTAATCTGAACACACTGAGCCTGATAGCGGAGAAAGTGGGAAGTACTCTACAACATATGGATACAGGAGACCATTTCCTACGTATAACCCCAGCATCACAGACATTAAGGGCAACATTGAATAAATGGGACCTCCTGAAGCTGAGCAGCTTCTGTAAAGCAAAGGACACTGTCACTAAGACACAAAGGCAGCCTACTGACTGGGAAAAGATCTTCACCAACCCTGCAACTGACAAAGGTCTGATCTCTAAAATATATAAGGAACTCAAGAGACGAGACTTTAAAATGCTAATTAACCCATTTAAAAAATGGGGCTATGAACTGAACAGAGAATTCTCAACAGAAGAAGTTCAAATGGCCAAAAGACACTTAAGGTCATGCTCAACCTCCTTAGCTATCAGGGAAATGCAAGTCAAAACAACTTTGAGATACCATCTTACACCTGTCAGATTGGCTAAAATCAAGAACACCAATGATAGCCTTTGCTGGAGAGGTTGTGGGGTAAGAGGTACACTCATCCATTGCTGGTGGGAATGCACACTTGTGCAACCACTTTGGAAAGCAATGTGGTGGTTTCTCAGGAAATTCAGGATCAACCTACCCCAGGACTCAGCAATTCCACTTTTGGGAATTTACCCAAGAGATGCCCAATCATAGTACAAAAGCATTTGTTCAACTATGTTCATAGCAGCATTATTTGTAATAGCCAGAACCTGGAAACAACCTAGATGCCCTTCAGTGGAAGAATGGAAGAAGAAACTGTGGAATATATACATATTAGAATACTACTCAGAGATTAAAAAACAATGACATCTTGAATTTTGCAGGCAAATGGATGGAAATAGAAAACACTATTCTAAGTGAGGTAACCCAGACCCAAAAAGATGAATATGGGATGTACTCACTCATAATCAGTTTCTAGCCATAATTAAAGGTCTTCGAGCCTATAATTCATGATTCTTGAGAAGACAATAAGAAGATGAACCCAAAGAAAAAACATACAGTTATCCTCCTGGATATTGGAAGTAGATACGATTGCCGGCATAAATTGGGAACTTGGGGGTGGGGTGGGACGGGGGCAAGGGGAGACAGGGAGAGAAAAGCATGAAGGGGAGGATGGGGAGAGCTTGGGGGAATGAGATGCTTGGGATATAGGAAGGGTGGATATGGGAGCATGGAAGCATATATCTTAATTAAGGGAGCCATTCTAGGGTTGTCAAGAGACTTGACTCTAGAGGGGTTCCCAGGTATCCAGGGAGATGCCCCCAGCTACTTCCTTGGGCAGCTGAGAAGAGGGATCCGGAAAAGGCCAGATCCTATATAGCCATACTGATGAATTTCTTGCATATCACCATAGAACCTTCACCTGGCGATGGATGGAGATAGAGACAGAGCCCTACATTGGAGCACTGGACTGAGCTCCCAAGGTCCTGATGAGGAGCAGAAGGAGGGAGAACATGAGAAAGAAAGTCAGAACCGTGAGGGGTGCGTTTGCCCACTGAGACGGCGGGACAGAACTAACAGGAGATCACCAAGTCCAGTTGGAATGGGACTGATGGAACAGGCGACCAAACAGGACTCTCTGAATGTGGCTGACGGTGGAGGCTGACCTAGAAGCCAAGGACAATGGCGATGGGCTTGGTCTTTACGACAAGGATGGGCTCTGTGTGGGAGCCTTGTCACTTTGGTTGCTCACCTTCCTGGACCTGGGGGGTTTTGGGGGGACCTTGGACTTAACATAGTATAGGGAACCCTGATGGCTCTTTGGCCTGGAGAGGGAGGGAGAGGGTATATGGGTGGAGGGGAGGGGAGGGAAGGGGTAGGAGGAGGAGAGGAGATGGAAATTTTTAATAAAAAAAAAAAACTCAGCCATTGCAGAAAAGAGGGGAGACTACATAAGAACATCGAGGTCAGCCAGAGCTACATGAGACCCTGGACTAGGGGAGAAAAGAGCAGAGAATGAAAAAGGAGTGAGCAAAAGATGCAGGATGTGTGCAGCTGATGTACCTGTGAAAGGAAAGAAAGAGAAGAGACTCAGTATTGGAGTCTAAATAGTGTCTCTCCTGGAGTTCTTGGGAAGATAAGAGAGAAAGGTGAAGACTTTGAAACAATGTCTAGCATAGAAGGATTTCAATCTGTGGTGTTTTCTATCATTACATTGTGTTTTCTGTTTTCTTTCTCTTCCCCTGCCCCCCACCCAGGCACGGTGGCTCAGAATACCGCCAACTCTGAGGCTCAAGGAAGGCTCCCTTCTTAGCTTCAGGAACCCTAAACTAAGAGGTCAGAGCATCATGCTGACACACTGGTACTATTACAGCTGAGTCTCGTGGTTTCTCTAAAGATAGATAAATTTGCCATCATCAGCTCTCTGTCCTCGCATGCAAAGATGCTGAATCCGCCAAGGAGAGGTAAAGGCCAATCATCTTGAAGATAGTTGAACCAACATTTGGAATTATTGTTTCCTTGCTTGTTTTGTTATTTTTGTCTTTATATATTTGTTTGTGAACTTTTCTTTGTATGTTCTTTTATTTTATTTTGCCTTTGTTTTTGAAAACAGGTCCTAATATATAGCCCAAGCTGGCCTGGAACTTATGTTCCTACTTCAGCCTCTCAAGTGCTGAAATAGCTAGGGACATGCTACCAGAGACAGTTAAGGGCTTTTCATTTTTATTGTAGGTTCCTGAACTTCTCACTAAACCATGTCACAATGACACGTTACCCATATTTAATTAATACCGTTGAGTAATATGAGTATGAATAATGTAAATGAGTTCACAGTTATAACACATGAAGCTTCTATTATTTCCCATGTAAATGATGGTTACAATCACACAATTCTAGAAGAAGCTGTTTTATTTATGTGTATTTGGAGTCCAAAACCACACTATGTGACACTTTGCATCTGGCTGATAAAGCTTCAGCATATCATTCCAAATGCACCATTCCTCTCTCCCAGTTTAAAGCATCTAAACACAAAATATAATAAGCCTATGAACCAGTTCAAATGCAGCACTGAGATTCTTTCCCAAGAGAAAATTCACTACATCATTAGAAAGACGTGGCTAGCAGAGGCGAATGAGATGGCTCAGTCGGTCAATTGCTTACTGCACAAGCACGAGGACCTGAGTTTGGATCACCAGCACGCATATAACAACTGTGAACAGGGACACATATCTGTACTTCCAGTGCTGAGGAGCGAGAGGGGCTACTAGAGATCATTAACACATAGTCTAGCCAAATTGGTGAGTTCCAGGCTCCAAGGGAGACCCTGTTTCAAAATCAATCAAAAAATAAGGTGGGGCTAAAGAGATGGCTCAACATCTGGAGAGATGCTCGTATCTAAGACCACATACTTCCTCTCCAACATCTGGGGGAGATGTTCTTATCTAAGACCACATACTTCCTCTCCAACATCTGGAGAGATGCTCTTATCTAAGACCACATGCTTCCTCTCCAACATCTGGAGAGATGCTCTTATCTAAGACCACATACTTCCTCTCCAACATCTGGAGAGATGCTCTTATCTAAGACCATATGCTTCCTCTCCAACATCTGGAGAGATGCTCTTATCTAAGACCACATGCTTCCTCTCCAGAGGACTTGATTTCTGTTCCTAACTCCTGGCATTGGGTATATCACAACTCCCTGCAACTACAGTTCCAGGGGATCTGATGCCTCAAATCTCCTTGAGCTCCAGTGCTATCTACACAAAGACACACCACACACACACACACACACACAGAGAGAGAGAGAGAGAGAGAGAGAGAGAGAGAGAGAGAGAGAGAGAGAGAGAGAGAGCCATAATCTATCCAATGGAGTATGAGTAGAAGATAAGTTTAGGGTTCAATGGTCATAGCATTTAACTTGGAAAACAACATTTTACCCTTATTACCATCCATGGAGAAGAACATAAGCACTAAAGAGCTCACGTGACTCAGATTCAATAGACACAAATCTCATATTCTCTTTATATAACAAGGAAATGAGACCTAAAGCTGTAAGCAGAAAATATTACAAATTTCACAACCTGTGGAGGTATTCAGTCTGAAAAGGCCACACAATAGGTAGCCTAACTCAATAAACACAGAGAAGAGAAAGGACGATTTTTCACAGTAGATGACAGGAACAATTCATTATTTGTGTGGGACATTTTGTCCTACCAGTGAACATGTAGGTAGAAACCAGAACAACACTGCCAAGTGAAAATTTAGGGATTCCCACAAAGTGTTGACTACTAACATTTTATAAATATCTGTAAGAATAGCAAACGTGGGAAGTTTACATATTTGATGAAAAGGTAGAAATATAATCTCTCCTAATAGCTAGATTTTTAGACAGATTTAAAGGACCAGGCAAGAATTTCCTTCTACACCGCAGGTCTTAAATCCAATCAGGAAGGGCTTGCTTGCCCTGATGACATTGGTGGACACTATTGCCTCATGAACATATGTTGCAAGGTCAAGCATGATTATATTACACAAGGTTCACAGCTGGGTAAAAATCTTGATTTTTATCCTCCAGCAGCCTATGGAGCATCTTCTGGGACTATGGAGGCAAGCTAGAAAGAAGAAAACTTCCCGATCACTAATGGCTTAATTTTCCCCTGTCTGCTGACCAAAGTATGTGGTGTCTTCAGCAAGAGCAGTTTCAACTCTTACTCTTCATCAGAGAAGCTTCTTTTCCAGTCAACAGTAGTTAATACAGAGACTCACAACTGGCCAAAGTGCAGAAAGCAAATGTCTATAGAGTATTCACTCATAAATGGGATCTTTATATGACATCCCCCATAGCTTAGGGAGCATCATAGAAGAGGAGGCAGAAAGATTGTAAGAGACAAGAGACAGGAGGGCTAGAAAGAAGCACTTACCTTCTGGACATAGCAAAACTGCCACACTCAAAAGCTCACAGCAGCTGTGATTGCCTGTACAAGGTCAAACCAGTCAGCATTCCTGCATGGACAAGGGAGGGGCATAAGAACCCCACTCAAACCTTAGCTAAGTAATTATTGACATTGATGGGTGCTAAGGAAAGGAAGGGAGAGCCACTTTCTTCAAATGTGTGGTCATGCTCCAGTGGATGCCCCTGTGCCCACATGGACATGAGCAGCACTAATTGGACTCAGCAGAGTCTTAAAAATAAATAAATAAATAAAATATCATGAAGTTGGAACAAGGACATAGTAGGGGAGAATCTGAGAGGACTTGGAAGAGGGATTAGGGGATAAATGCAATCAAAATGCATTTCATACATGAATTAAATTCTCAAAGAATAAATTTGTGTGTGTGTGTGTGTGTTTGTAATATCTGTCATTCTACACATCCTGTAGAAATCTTATCAGTACACATATCCCCAGGATCAAGAAGGGATTCCTCCTCTTACTTTTAAAGAGAAATGGGGCTATTAACTTCTTTTTTATTAAAATAATATTTTTATTGATTCTTTGAGAATTTCACAGCATGCACCCTGATCACACTCACTTCCCAGTCCTTCCATGTCTGCCTCCTTGTGACCTCTCACTCCCAACTTTTTTAAATACAAAAATAATGAAAAAAAAACAAGTCCAGTTTGCGTTACCACTATACTCACTGAAGAATGGTCAAACTCTCAATGGCCTGCAACTCAAATAGAACTGCGTCATTCCCCTCCTGCACCCCCACCAGAAGCCATCAGTTATGGAAGGCTACATTTCAGCATCCCCGTCATGCATCCTCATCAGCATCTCTTTGATGCTTCCTGGTTAGGCTGTTACTTTTCTAGAAGGAGGAGGGTATTGGGTGGGGGGTAGGAGTTGTCACAGAGGCCTTCCATGTCCATCTCTCCCAATTGTGCATCTTCAGTAATCAGTATCACTGCAAAAACAGATCGCTTGCTCTTTACAGTCAGCTGGAGCACAGATCATGTGCTTTCACATGCTTTCCAGTAACAGCACAGACCACTAACACGGCCCCAGCTGCAGTAGGACCATGGATCCAGACAATGCCCTCCAAGCCAGACATCAACATAGCATTAGGTGATAACATGGGCCTCAGGCATCAACATAGACCCTGGCCATAGTAGAACCGTGGACCCAGATATGGCTCTCAGTAACAGAAAGGACCATTACCATTGCCTCAGGTGGAGGCAAGGGCCACTCAAACCAGTGTGGCCTCCAGCAGCAGCATGGCCATAGACAACAACATGGGTTCAGTCAGCAGCACAGAACTTGAAGGTCCACATGGATCTCAGGATCTATTGCAGCCTGAGGCATCAGCATGAACCACCAAATGGGGTTTCAGGCCATGGTAGTCCTCCAATAAGGTCCAATCCAAAAAGTGAAATTTTTCTCATCTTGGGCCTACATCACTGCCCAGAGCTAGGACAATCCCATGGCTGGTCTGTGTGTTCAGGGGCTGAGTCCGCATCTGAGTAAGTTCCAGGCTTCTGCACACTACCTTGCTGGCCTGACTGGGCAATAACATGTTTCACCGTCAACGCCAGCCCTCCCTCCCAACTGTCACTACCATCTCGTGTCCAGTTCCACCTCTATCCACAGTGCATGCACCTACCACTCAATTTTTCCATCTTTTCCAGCTCTCCGTCGCATAGTGACATCAAAGTGACAGCTGCTGCTGCCCACCTGGAAAGGCAGGCAGCCTGGCAGGCTTCAGCGGGGCAGCAGATGTATAGAGATGATAGATAGATAGATAGATAGATAGATAGATAGATAGATAGATAGATGATAGATAGATAGATAGATAGATAGATGATAGGTAGATAGATAGATAGATAGATAGATAGATAGATAGATAGATAGATCCCAAAGTAACCCAGTTTGTGATTATAATCTGAGGATGTATGGATTCAAACAAGTTTGAGCACCCCAAAATAAATGAATTCTTTACTCTTTCTTAGAATGGATTTTCTCTCTAGAAAAAAATTGTTTCATGTAGTTGGTCTCCTGTTGCTCCAGATAGGAGTGATGGTCAGTGGAGCTCAACATCAGCCTGAAGTAATCAGATACATGTGAGCAGCAATTCTGCTATGTTTCTTGCTTGGTTTATGGTACTGGGGATTAAGCCCAGGGCCTAGTTTATGTTAGGCAAGCATTCTATTGTTGAGTGACATCCTCAGCCTTTATATTCTCAAGATGAGTCTCACTGTACTCTGGAACACATGTGCCCCAGGCTGATCTTAAACTCTGAAGTTTCCTAAATTGATCTTCCAAATACTGGAATTAAAAGCATACACCACTGGACCACCCTGGGAAGGGAAAATAGATTAGATCTCCTGGGTAAACTGGTGTTGGGGGCAGGGGATGGGAACATAAGGGATCAAGATGGTTGAGTTGGGGGAGGGATGGAGAGAGAGAATAATGAAAGAGGTATCTTGATAGAGGGGCTGTTACACTTTTAGGGAGAAACCTGGTGCCAGGGAAACTCCAAGGAATCCACAAGGATGACCCCAGATAAGACTCCTATAATAGTGGAGAGGTAGCAGGCCCTCACCTGTAATCACATTGGAGACCACCTTAACTGCCATCATAGAACCTTCATCCAGAAACTGATGGAGACATGTGCAGAGATCCACAGCCAAGCAGTGGGCCAACCTCTGGGAGTCCAGTTGAAGGGAGGGAAGAGGGATGATATGACTAAAGGGGGTCGAGTTCATGATGGGAAAACCCACAGAGACAGCTGACCTGAATGCCTGGGAGCTCATAGACTCTGGACCAACAGCTAGGGAGCCTGCAAGAGACCAACCTAGGTCACTTGCATGTGAGTGACAGTTTGTAGCTTGATCTGGTTGTGGAAACCCTAGCAGTGGGAATAGGACCTGTCCCTGGTGCATGAACTGGCTTTTTGGAACCTATTTCCTCTGGTCAGATGCCTTGCTCAGCTTTGATGCAGGGGGGAAGGAGCTTGGTCCTGCCTCAACTTGATAAGCCATGATTGGCTAACTCCCATGGGAGGCCTGGCCCTTCTTAACTGAGACAGAGGAGTGGATGTGGGGTAAAAGGGAGGTGAGAGGATGGAACAGGAGGAGAAGAGTGAGGGGAAACTGTGGTCGGTGTAAAATAAATTTAAAAAAACAATTTTAAAAAATCATGCACCATTTAATCCCAGCACTAGGGAGGCAGAGGCAGGCAGATCTCTGTGAATTCGAGACCAGCCTGGTCTACAAGAGCTAGCTCCAGGATAGGCTCTAAAGTTGCAGAGAAACCCTGTCTCGAAAAACCAAAAAAAAAAAAGCATGCACCACTTCAGTTGGCATCTATAACACCTAGTAAAGCATGTCAATACAAAATAAATTCATCTCCTCAGTCATCCGTGAGGAATCTATCACATAAAAATAAAATCAAAAAGCGCATGACATACATAAGGAATCAGATGTTTACTGAAGCATCATCTTAATGGCAACAGTCTAGCAATGACCTGTATTCCACAACAGAAGGTGGATAAATAAATTGTGAGTCATGTGTTATGGATCATATATCTCCTAAAAAAACAATTGACTACAGTATTAAAAGAGAAGGTTAATGTGATATGCCTTCAAGCATGGAGATATTAAGAAAAGAAACATTATCTACCCAAAAAAAATGTACTCTGTTTTCACCTTCTTCAAAATCCATATAGAGCTCAATAACATAACAGAAAAACACCAAGGTCCTCAACTAATCAAGCTGTGTGTAAAGCCACTTTTCTTTGCCA
Source organism: Arvicola amphibius (assembly GCF_903992535.2). Classification (NCBI taxonomy): domain Eukaryota; kingdom Metazoa; phylum Chordata; class Mammalia; order Rodentia; family Cricetidae; genus Arvicola; species Arvicola amphibius. The sequence goes on from NC_052047.1 coordinate 110,393,565, forward strand.
TAATTTCACCACGGCCTTTTTCATCTCCTTGTTCCTCAGGCTGTAGATGAGTGGATTCAGCAGAGGGGTGAGCAGTGTGTAAGACAATGACATCAGTTTCTTGGTGTCTGGTGAGTACCTGGATTTGGGCTGTAGGTAAGTTATACTGGCCGTGCCATAGAAGAGGGTGACAGACATGAGATGAGAGGCACACGTGGAAAAGGCCTTCTGCCTTCCTGTGGTGGATGGCATCCTCAGGATGGCGAAGAGAATTCGGATGTAAGACAAGAGAATCAACAGGAAGGGGACCATGACAATCAAAATGGTGCCTGTGAAGGCATAGATTTCAAACAGGAACGTGTCCGCACATGCAAGCTCCAGCACTGGAGGAGTCTCACAGAAGAGATGGTTAATTTCCCTGTGGCCACAGTAGGGGAAGCTAAACACCCATGTGGTCTGCAGAGTAGTCATCATTGTACCTGAGACCCACGAGAACACAGCCAGTTTCACGAATGACCCTTTTGTTCATAATGACTGGGTAGGACAGAGGATGGCAGATTGCAGCAAGTCGGTCATAAGCCATTGCCCCCAGGAGAAAACACTCAGTCCCACCAAAGAGAAGACTGAAATACATCTGTGCAAAACAGCCCCCAAAGGAAATGGTGGCTTTCTCAGCGGTCAGGACCACCAGCATTTCGGGTGTGATGACTGTGCTAAAACAGAGGTCCACTAAAGATAAATTCTGCAGGAACAGGTACATGGGGATGTGCAGGCTCTGGTCCAGGAAGATGATGGTGATGATGAGGGCATTTCCTATCAGAGTCACCAGATAAATAACCAAGAAAGCCCCAAACATCTGCTGTTGGAGCTCAGGGTAGTTGTAAAATCCTAGGAGGATGAACTCAACTTCAGAGCTATGATTTTGCTTCCTCATCACAATAGTAATCCTCGTGTTGATTTTAGGGACACAGGACATAAATGATGAAGTCACAGCGCAGGAGCTGAGTTCAGACTTGGACATCTTGGCAGAAGTTGTAAAGACATGCTCATTTACCCAATGTCAACCTCCAAATACAGCATACATGCATGCAAGCAAGCACAAATGCTCACCAATGCCAACTGTCTATACTAACTGTAACAATATTATTGATGTTATAATGTTTATACAATAAGAAAAGTAAAATCTTTAACGGAAAGACAGATATATTGCATTTCTAATGAATAAAACAAATTAAGTTATAAGGTAATACATAAAGGTTCTTACTTAAATTGACCAACTTAAGTGGGTGATAAAGACAATTTATGAAAGTAAATCTAATACCGTCAAGAGTGTTGTATAAGAACTGGGCCTGAATGTCCCATCTCTTCCCTTTAGCGTGAAATGACTGATGCCAATTGGGCCAGCTCACAGCAGGCCTCTCTGGCTGAGCATTAACTTTCCTCATCACCTCAAGCAAGTATCTCTCCTTAGGGCTTCATCTTTCTGCAAAATTGACCTTGACCACCCTCACTCTGACCTCTCGGCCCCACACACACCTCTGTGACCCGATGACTTATGCATGCCTGACCTTAGGGCTCCCGCTGTTATCTAGACCCTTGTGTGAAGGAGAAAGCCGGAGCAACTGGTTTTCATACTTAAAAAGTACCTCCAAATACCAGTAGCATTGACGTGGGATCCCACTGACAGGAGCAAGAAGGTGGAAGTCACAGACAGGAACTCAAGCACAATCTTTAGCTCTTAACCTATCACCCTACTGGGTCAGATATTTGACCTCATACTTAAAAAACATTCATTCAACTTTGTGAATAAACACATTGTTTTTTTTTTTAACATTGTGTGCTCTGGGAGACACCTTCTCTCTGGAGACCTTGCACTCCATTTACAGAGTCTTTCCTCTGTGGAGATCAGAAAACACCATGGTACAAACTAGGCGCACCCCTCCAGGCATCTACAGGGGTTAATAAACAAGTCTTCACACTAGAGATTTAATTTCACCATTGTGTCCCCAATTAAGAAAATGAAAGTGGGGATTGAATGAATTCCAAGAAATAGGACTGAGAAGGGATGAAAGGATGCAGGCCTGAATGAGAGCAAGCTGATCCAGGGGAAATTCGGATCGGGGTGGACATCTTGTGTGGTGGTACAAAATGTGTGAAGTTATTTTACAGAAAACCTGGTTACCATCATCAAATATTTTAGAAAGACTTTGGTGTTATGCACTAAGCCTCATTCTCAGTACTCTGATCAGTCATTAATCTCTCCATCGGCCACCGCCTAATACAGAGCAAGAAGCTTCACTGGCCAAGCTGAGATCTACCTAGACCCATAAGTGCAAGCATAAAAATTTTAAAGGCAAATTTATAGCATGATCATTTAGCAAAATAACAATAGCAGGTTTTGCTGTAGGGTTTATGGCCTTCCCAGTCATGGGCTTTATACCAGGATAATTTCTAGAGAAGAGAGAATCATTCTTTATTGGGGATCTGGAAACTCTTAGGTCTTCTATGATCCATGCATATGTGGGCATCACTAACTGAACTTAATGAGTGATCAAAAGAACAGACATGAAGCTGAATGAGGCATGATGGGGGGATATGAAGAGCATTGAAGGGATAAATGGAGGTAGATATGATTATATTTCATTATATGTGTGTGTGAAATTCTCAAAAACTAAGAACACTTAAAAATAGTTCAGAGTGAGAATGTTGTGGATAAAAAGTGTTTATGATTTATTTCATAGCTGGATCTTACTAACTTAAATTTAAGACACCTATGCCAGGTGTAGTAGCTTGAGCAAATGATGTAAGTCCTCCATTCCTATTAATTTTTTTAGTGAAATAAAGATAATCTTCTTTATTCTCATGGGCCCTGTATAAGAGTCAGGGGACTTACGAGCTAGTCCACACTGACTTGACATTGTATCAGCTTCACCCAATAAAGGGATGGATCAGTCAAGACTCACCTTTCTCCAGAGCGCAGATGATGTGGCCAGGGCATAAATTCTTTTCTCAGTCTCTCATCATTGTTTTCTTTTTTTTGTTTTGTTTTGTTTTGGGGTTTTTTTGGTTTGTTTGTTTGTTTGTTTTTCGAGACAGGGTTTCTCTGTGGTTTTGGAGCCTATCCTGGAACTAGTTCTTGTAGGCCAGGCTGGTCTCGAACTCACAGAGATCCGCCTGCCTCTGCCTCCCGAGTGCTGGGATTAAAGGCGTGCGCCACCACCGCCCAGATCATCACTGTTTTCTTAAAGGAGCTTTTCCATTGTCAAGAGACATGGATTCTTTTCTCTATATCATACCTCTGCTTTTCTAGAGTGGGTTCCATTCTCAAGGAACAATCCTTTAGAAAAATCAGAACTGCCAATATCTCTATTCTGTGTCCACTGTAAATGTACCACTCATCCTGAGGAAAAGGCAATTTTGCTTCTAAAAATTAACCCAAGGACTCCTGACCTCTGTGGAGTGGTTATCTGCCCATCTGAGTCACACTCACTGCACGGCCATCACTGGGATGGAATATGATTCCAGGCGCATAATTTCCATAGAACTTCTCTATAACTTGACATGGTGTCAATCCCAACAATACACACTTGAAAATTTAAAAAAAAAAAAAACTTCCCTAGCAAAAAAAGGGGGGAGCATTGTGCCTAAAGAAAGGAGGCTCAGCAATGGCTATGGTTCACTATGCTGACTTCCTCGTGAGAAAATGCTTTGTATAGCTGCAATCATTGTGTGACTGCAGCAGGAAAGATAAACAGTGAGAGTCAATAAACTTGCATTAGTTGTTTTTGTTAGACAGGCTGGTAAGGAGTGGAAATGGAGCAGAATGAATGAGGCCATACAATGATACAGACAGTAGATGGACAGGCCTGGAGGGCAGCAATGAAGAGAGACGGAAGGTGGGAAAAAGCCAGAAGCAGAGACAAATGACTTCACGGTGTGTCATGTCATCAGCAGTGCACACCTTCATGTCTGGTGCTTAAAAGGAGTCGAGGGTTAATAGATAAACCCTACTAACTCAGAGTCTCTGTTGAATTGACCTCCTTTTCGACAAACAGGCTGAAAGCCCAGCTGTCAACAGCAATGCTATGACCTCTGTACGGATGACAAATCTGCTTCTGTCACAGTAAGAAAGTCTGTGTGACCCTTGCAGTCAGTAAAGGGGAGTGTGATGTACAGGAATCATCAACTCCCTTTTGAGTCTCTACTAATGAACAAGAGAAACAACAGAATGAGGTCAAAAAGAAGTACAAGAAATCGTGTAATTGCATTACTGCCAGAGAGATATAAAAGGGGGAAAGTATCTCAATTTGTGTAAAAGAGAATATTGTTAGTAATTATTAATGGTTATATCTAAAAGTATAAACAATTCCTGTTTCAATGTCACGTCTAGAGGAATATCAGTCATAAAGTTGGATGGATATGGAGGTAGGAAAGATCAGGGAGGAACTGGGGGGGGGGGAAACATAATCAAAATATAATGTGTGAAAAAAATTAATAAAAGGAAAGACTCCTGGTGAAATTACAGAGGAGTCTAGATGTATATAAGCCATGATAGTACTATAATCTGGCATGTGTTCATGTTTGACACCCAAGGGCTAAGAGGTGAGAAGGATGCTAAAATTATTTGCTGAAACCTTCATTTCAACAAGCTCTGACTGGTATTTAAATAGCCCAAGCATCCATGGCCAAGATGAAAAGTACTAGGAAGGAAAGGTATGAAATTAAAACTGTCTGGGTACCACTTTCCTGTATTAGATAGAGTGATTTCTCCTGACATTATAACCCAGATAACCCAAGTCTTACTGCATTTTATAAAAGCAACTAAAGGCACCAAGAATAAACCAATGAAAGACATTCATTCAATAAATGGAGGTAAAGAAAAAGAATGCCCATGTGAAGGGGTGAAAATATATCCTTAGCTACATGGTGAGTCCCAAGACTTCCTAAGCTACAGAGTAAGACTCTATCTCCAAAAGCCCAGAAGAAAAATGGGTTGGAGACTTAAATGTAAGACTTGAAAACATAAAATTTCTAGAATAAAAACGTAGAAGGAAAGCTGACAAGTGTGTTTCCAGGGTGTGCATGTGTGCTGCTTTTTATATATCAAGAGCTCACACTGCAGGAATGAATGACAAGGGGAATGACATCACACTAATAGCACTGTACACATAAAAAGGGAACAATGTGAAAAATCAGTTTATGGTTTGAGATTATTAATAAACAATGTATCTAATAAGGGGTTAATACCTACAATATATAAGTAACATGCATGATGAGGCAGAGGAAAGAAGGAGGAGGGAGAGAGAGGAAGAAGGCGAAAAGGGAAAATGAATGAGGAAGAAGGGAAAAGGGAAGAAAAAAGAGAAGGAGGAGCAAGAGAGGGGAGGAGAAGAGAATATTAGGAGACAGAAGACAGATGTGCAAATGTGGCTGTCAGGGATTTGTCATCTCGGACATTTTTCTCCTCTTCTTTTTTTAATTTTGATATGGGTTTTATGTAGTTCAACCTTGTCTAATATTTTATATACCAGTTAAAAAATTAACATTCTTAAATTAACTATTCAATTTAATTAAAATAATTAGATCAGTTCTCTAACTTTTGTTAGATTCCCTCCATTGGAAGAATTCACAGTGTCATGAACCATCACTCCAATGGCACATAGAATAGACTCCTAGCTACCCCCTTTCCTGCCGTCTATGAATCTCTACCAACCAAGATCTATCTTCTCACTGCCCCATGGTTTTGCCTCTTTGGTAAATTTCTAGAAATTGAGAATAAGGCCACTACAAATACATGTGTGCAGACTTCTGTGTGTATGTAAGTTTTCAAATCATTTGGCTAAATATCAAGGGTGTAGTTTCTGGGACACATGTAAGGTAAGACTACACCATGCTTTGTAAAAAAAACTGTCAAGCTGTCTTCCAGAGCCTTGTGTAGAGCCTGCATCTCTACCAGAAATTAATTTGGGTTCCTGTTGATCCTCATCCTTACTCTGTGATGTCCATCTTCTATATTTCAGCCATGCTTATAGGCCCATCAAGATATCTTATTGTGGTTTCAATTCGCAATTCTCCAATAACACATGCAATTGAGCATCTTCAAATGTCTATTTGCCATCTCTCATCTGTAATAAAATGTCTATTCAGATATTTTGCCCATTTTTTAAATTTCTTTCTTTCAATGCTGGGGACCCATGGATTTTATGTGCTTTTTTTTAAAATTCTATACTTATTTATTAATTATGTATACAGGGTTCTTCCTCCATGTATGCCTTCAGGCCATAAGGGGGCACCAGATATCATTATTGATGGTTGTGAGCCACCATGTGTTTGCCAGGAATTGAACTCAGGACCTCTGGAAAGCAGTCAGTGCTCTTAACCTATGAGCCATCTCTCCAGCCTGATTTTATGTGCTTTTTAATTAGGATTTTTTCCTTAGTATTAAGCCACCTACCCACCTCTTTCTCCCCAAACTCAGGTACCCCATTAACTATCAGGCGCTAGTGACTGGGTCACATGGTACCAAACCCTGAACCCCACTTAGAAATTTCCAAAATCAATTCCCTTCCCCACCTGCTCACCTCTCAGCCATCTCACCCACCACATAAATTTGGGACTACTTGGAGTCTGAACCCCCAAATTCAAACCAGAGCTTCAGCTTGGAATCTAAACTCAGAATCCAAACCAGAAACTTTGGGAGGAACTCCCAGAATCAGTACACCAGCTAGACAGATCCTCACCCACAACCCCATTGCTGATTCCTGGGATGTCATGGAGCCCAATTGAGAACCCCAGTAAGAGACATCCAAAGCCAGTTGTCTCCTCTCTTATCATCTGCTTACAGATAGGTACCCTACTACACACTGAACTGGAACAGTTGGAATTTGAAGCTGGTGGCCCCAAGACTAATTAGATTTTCACGGATCACAGTTTTGGTGCTATATTTAAAAAATTATCGCCAAACACAAGGTCACCTAGATTTTTCTCTTCTATTGTCTTTACACATTTGCTTTTTACAACTAGGTTTATCTTAATGATTTCTTTCAGTTTTGAGATTATAATATAATTATATAGGTTTATGTCTTTGACATGTGGATGCATAGTTATTTAAGCATCATCTATTTAAAATATTATTTTTCCTCATGTAAATAGCCTTTGATTCGTTGTCTAAGATCAAATGACTTATTTCCTAGGCTTCTTTCTGGATCTCCATTCTTCCCCATTAATTTATTATTTCACTGCTACCACACTGTCTTGGTTACCAAGGTTTTATAGCAAGTCTTGGAGGCAGTCCTCCAGCTGTGTTCTTAAGTATTTCTTGCCTATTCTGGACTTTCTGATTTTCCATTTGAACTTTAGAATCAGTCTTTCAATGCCTACAACATCACTTAGCTGTATTTTAATTGAGATTGCACTAAATTGATAGATCAAATCAGAGAAAGCTGACATCATAATAATATTTACTCTTCCCATTGTGAGTATGGAATAGTGCTGCATTTTACACTTTTCATTTCAACAGCATCTTGTAAATTTTCTCTTGGAGATTGGGATGAAAAGCAGGCCCGCGTCCTCCTACTACATATGTGTGTGTGTGTATATATGTGTGTGTGTGTGTGTGTGTGTGTGTGTGTGTATGTATATGTATATATATATATATCATTAGATTTATTTTTAGGTAATAAATGTGTTCAGGTAAATGTTGCTGTGGGAGATTTCTTGTTTTTTGAGACAAGGGCTTGCTGTGTCCATAATGGCCTTACACTCTGGGCACTGATGATCCTCCCAAGTCAGCCTCCCACACAGCTGACACTACAGGTATGCAACATCTTGCCTGACTTCTTGCCGTGTTTTTAATTTCAAATTCCAATAGATACTTGCATATTAAGCTTTCATCCTTTGGCTTTATATATTAGTCATTTATTATATATTATATATAGTTAACATATACAAGTCACTTAGTCACTTAAGAAAAGTATTTCAAAATAAATTCTTCAGAATTTTCTGCAAAGACAATCATATCATCTGTGAACAAGGATTTCTCACTTCACTTCTTCTCTATCAATTGGAATAATTTTTCTTTTTCTTGTCCCATTGTATCACTAGGATGCCAATGAATAGGCATATTAGAGAGGGTATTCTTACCTTGTTTCTGGCCTTATGGAATTTCATGTCTCAGAACTATGAATACTGTTCATATGAATACATTAATTCACAGGGCTTTGTTTTAGTAACTGTTCTATTGCTGTGGAAAGACACCATGAACAAAACAACTCATAAAAGAAAGCATTTAATTAGGGGCTAACTTGCAATTTCAGAGGGTTAGTCTACGGACATCAAGGCAGGAAGCATGGCAGCAGACAGACAGCCATGTGCTGGAGCAGTACCTGAGAGCTTACATCTTATTCCCAAGATGGAGGCAGAGAGAGAAAGACTGGATCTGGCATGTGCTCTTTGAAACCTCAAAGCCCTTCCTGAGTAAGACACTTCCTCTCATAATGCCACACCTCCTAATCCTTCCCAGTTAAACCAAGTAAAAACCAAACGTTCAAATATACAGATCTACAGAGGCCTTGCTCATCCAAACCCATAGACTTTCCTGGATGGACTTACCAAAGTGAGGGCATTTTCCTCTACCCCTAATGTCTTGGGAGTTTTTTGTTTTCTTTTTCCCATAGTGCTTTTGATCAAATCCAGGGCTTCACACCTGCTATGCAAGTGCTGTTCCTCTGAGCAATAGCCTCAGCTGCTATGAGTTTTTATTGTGAATGAATGTTAGGTTTTGTTTAGTACCCTTTCTGCATTTTGTCAATATGATCACATAATTTTTCTTCTTCATTCTATGGATATAATAGATCGTATTCATCAATTTCTGAATATTGAGCCAGCCTTGAAAATGCCATATCTTGGAAAAAATCCCACTCAATTCTGATTTTATACATTGTTGTTTTCTTTCTTAATTAACTAATTCTTATTTTATTGATTTTATTGAGCTATACATTTTCTGTACTTCCCTCCCTTCCTCTCCCTATGCTCCCAGTTTACTCAGGAGGTCTTGTCTACTTCCCATGTAGATTAGATCCATGTATGTCTCTATTAGAGTCCTCATTGTTGTCTTGGTTTTCTGGGATGGTGAATTGTAGGCTGGTTTTCACTGCTTTGTGTCTAAAAGACACTTATGAGTGAGTACATATGATATTTGTCTTTCTGGGTCTGGGTTAATTCACTCAATATGATGTTTTCTAGATCCCATCCATTTGCCTGCAAATTTCACATTGTTGTTTTCTTGTTTTCTTTCTTTTTTGTTTTTTGTTTGTTTGTTTGTTTTTGTTTTTGTTTTTCAAGACAGGGTTTCCTCGGGTTTCTGAGCTGTCCTGAAACTAGCTTTTGTAGACCAGGCTGGCCTCAAACTCACAGAGATCCGCCTGCCTCTGCCTCCCGAGTGCTGGGATTAAAGGCGTGCGCCACCACCGCCCGGCCACATTGTTGTTTTCAATTTGCTACAAAGAAATATTTTTATTGAGGTTTTTGAATATTTAATTATGAGGGGTATTATCAATAACATATTTAAACAGACTTTTTTATTTTAATAGTTAATTGAGAATAAATTATATAAAAATTACCAATTAAAATGTGTTTAAAGACTCAGTATTATTATTCATGAGAAAAATTCAAATTAAAACCACAATTAGAATACTGGATACAGCAGCATTCAACTTTTTTGGAAGGCTTAAGTAGAATGATGACTTTACCCAGGCCTGGGCAATACAATGAAATATTGTATCAACACATATACATGTACGCACATGCACACTAGTAAATAAATAAATGACTTTTTAAAAGATATGTAGAACAAGGATTATCCTACCCCCGAGTCCCTAATATTTTTAGTAAATCCCACTAGTCCTCCTACCAATTATATTTTATGAACAGTAAATTAGCAATAATAGCATAAGTAGCATTATTTATCATTTCTAACAAACCAAAAACATTGTATCATGCATGGCACGATTTGAACATACTTAACATCAACATAGGTCCCTTTGTCACACTTGCCTCCAATGAAGGTGAAACCCATGCCCAGGATTTATTTGTGTTCAGCAGAGCCTTGCTATGTAACTGTAAGTTTATACCTTCCCTTACTTATAGGTCCAGTGTGACCACACACACCTATAATTTCAGCAATTTGGAAACTGAGGCAGGAAGATTACAAGTTCCAGGACAGCGTTGGCTTCCTAATGGGAGTCTGTCTCAAAGAGTAAATAAATAAATAAATAAATAAATAAATAAATAAATAGGCCTTGTAAAATAAACTCAGAGTAATACCCCCAATGACTTATGATTTTGCTTTATACAGTTTCTGCACCAATAGTCAATAAAACCCAGAAAATTCTAAGGAAAAATTTATAAGTTTTAAATTGCATGCCGTTCTAAGTATTACGATAAAATTGCGATAAAATGCCAGAGTTAGGAGGCATCCATTGTCCAGCATAACCATACTACATGCCTTACCCAACTGCCAGATGCTTAGCTGCCAGCTCAGTCACCAGCTCCAGGATCCAGTGTTGCACAGTGCTACGTTCAAGTCACACATACTCAGTAGCCTGACACTACATCCCAATGCCTACGCCACGCATCCCCTGTATCTCATATTATAGACGTCATGTTATGTCATACCCACCACAGGGTATGAATATGAAGAGGAATGAGCACACGGCAGTGGTATATTTTCAGAAAAAAATCAGATTCATATAACTCTTATCGCAGCATTCCAATGGTTCTTTAGTAGCAGCAGTTATTCACTACATCTGATTTAACAATTAAACTTGGGTGTGGGTCCTAGCTTCTTTGGTAGAGTACTTGCCTACTTTCCTACCATGCACAAAGTCCTGGGTTCAATCCCCATCACCAGGTAAACTGGGCATGGTGACACAGGTCTGAAATCTCCATGCTGGGAGGGAAGACAGAAGCCGGAGGGCTAGGGTTCAAGGCCAGCCTCAGTGTCTCAAAAAGGTAAGATTAAACAAATTAATTAAACTGGCTCATAAATATGTAAATACACATAGGCCTTAAGTACCCTCCAGAGGAGGAGTCAGGCTTTCTCAGGGGTAGGGTCTTGGGGGGGGGGGGGAGCCGGGCTTCCACCTAAATGTACATATTCAAGGTTAATTACTTTTTTAAAAAGTCTAATTCCTTATGTTAAAGAAAAACAGAAACTGACAATCACGTTGTATCTAAGTCCTATTATGTTGTATCTAAGTGCTATTATGAAAAAGCAGGAGCCAAGAGGCTTGTAAACAAGAAACTTATTTCTCATAGTTTGCGGGGCAGGGTGTGGGAGAGAAAGAGAGATTAGATAATGTGTTTTCAACTATGACAGAAAACAACTTGAAGGTGGGGCAATCTCCAGCTAACTGGAATTCCCAGTTGGGCACCCAGGGCTGAACTTCTAGCTCTCTTTCCCATGCAGAGACGTTCATATAGTGAGATAAGCAGCAACAGTTAGAAATAGTTTGCTTCTAGCTATTCTTAAGCGTACTGTTTTTACACGTGGGTTGTTTTTACTTCCATTGCACTGTTAGACCAGCCTGTCCCTAAACAAGTGGCTTTGGAGTATTCTTTAAAACAAACATGCGTGAGGCTGAAAAGGGGTAAACACATTCCCACCCTCAGAGTCAGCTTCTCAGTGAGCTCAAAGAGGATATGACAACTTACCAATACAATGTATACATTATAGGCCTGCTTAGTGCTTACCAACACAATGTATCCCTTATAAGCCTTCTTAGTGCTTACCAACACAATGTATACATTATAGGCTACTTAGTGCTTACCAACACAATGCATACATTATAGGCCGCTTAGTGCTTACCAACACAATGTATCCCTTATAAGCCTGCTTAGTGCTTACCAACACAATGTATACATTATAGGTCCCCTTACCACTCCATGGATGTCATCCCTTTGAAGAAGTGAAGAAGAGTTTCTTAGACAAGGCCACTGTCGTGAGTGTATTATGCCAAAAAAGAAGACATGTTTGTGCCTTTTTACAACATCAAAATTTATTGAATAACAATGTATGTATTGTCACTTAAGTTTAGTTGGCTACAATTTGCCAAGTCACCCAGGTTCCCTTCGCAGCTGCCTGTTTGTTTATTTTTTCTTCTGGTCTTTGCTGCCGTGGAGGAAAGCTCCAGAAAGCTGTGATGACGAAGACTGATGACTGAGCAGACCTTCAGTGATTAGGAGACTATGAAACGCTGGAATGTTGCAGGTCCAGAGCCTAATTAAAAATAATCTGGGACTACCTTGGCTCCTTGCATAGCATTATTCTCTTTATGTAACCTCATGTTCTTATGACAACCACAGGAAATCACCTGAGATACATTAATTTAACAGAGCACTAGTTTCTATCCATCCAAAAACTAAGAATGCCCTCAGAATGCACAGATCTCCCCCATCCTTCTAGAAACTGCCTCTCTTATGTTTCCAACACCGTAACTGGAAAGTGTCTTGATTTACGAAATTCTTTGTTCTGTTACCATGGAACTGGCACCATGTTGGAATGATATTTGGGAAAATCTGAACCTGTGTTCCTGGGCTACCGTCTCTAATTTCTGGCTTCAGAATAAACCATGTGGTTTTTCCCATTGAGATGATATCTGTGTTTTTGCATCAACATACTAACATTTACTCTCAGATCACATACGCTCTCTCTCTCTCTCTCTCTCTCTCTCTCTCTCTCTCTCTCTGTGTGTGTGTGTGTGTGTGTGTGTGTGTGTGTGTGTGTGTGAGACAGAATAGCTACAGAATAGTTACAGAATAATAGATTAAAGAGGCCACAGGAGAATTCGAGAAGTTCAAAGAAGCCTTAGTAAATACAGAAAAATAATAAAAGTGCAAAGAGAATCTCTGCACCGGATAGCTAGATACTCAGAAACTCAGTTGGAGAAGGCTAGAGGCAAGGCAGAGCTGAGCCAAAGGGCCATGGGGTTGACCCGGGCCTTAGCATTGAGTGGAACTGCAGAGGTGAGCTATACATGACTCCAGAGGCCTAAAGGCGGGGCAAGGAACCAAAGAAACATGGATGCGATGTGTAAGACCAGATCCAGAAGGGGTGAGCGGATGGTAGACAACAATTAGAGCTATCAGTATATACAGTAAGGATTGAGCTGAGCTGGGATTCTTGCTTCTCAAGGGCAAGAGGTTTCAACTAGATGCCAGGGGGAGGGCTCCTTTTGTCGTCCCCCCAAATCTCCCTGTATTTCTATCCTGTCTCGATGCTTATTTTGCTCTTAAGAACATGTCAGTCTGTGCCTCACGAGATGGAGCCAGGTAGATGCTGTTTACACACAGCCCCCTGTGATCATCCCGCCTCTGCTTGCATACTAAAGTGGAGCCAAATACCCCTCCATAGAATGAAGCCACTTGTGGCAAGGCAAGGCCCCAAAGCCCTATTTTAGAATACTTACTTACAGTGGGCACAGTCTGATCTCAACAGGCACCAGTCTCTGCCTCCTACCCTTCTTACGTGGGTGACAAAGACTGACTCAGGCCACCAAACCACACAAGTGCTAAGGACAGATCATGAACTGTGATGGGGAAGCCACCAAACCACAAAACGGGTGGTAAAGAGGGATTTTATTCAGGAACCACTACCATACCAGGAAAAGCACCACAATATAGAAGCAAATTCATCATGGATCACAGGCAGTTTATACATAGAGCAGGTGGCTTCTGTGCACAGAAAAATCACTAAAAGGAAATATCCAGGGTTGTGGGGAGTCTAGCTCAACCAACCTGACCAGATTCTTTTGGAAGGTAGACCTGGGTTATGAGACATTACCTGAAAGTCCATAGAGTGTGACAAACCTGATTAGATGCCAAGAGCAGTCAGATTCAAAGAGCGGGGTTTCTGTAGCACAACTTGATAGGATTCTTGCTGAAACTGGACTGGGCAGGTCTGGTCTGAGGAGAGGGAGCTGGAAAAGGCCAGATCCAATAGCCATACTGATGAATATCTTGCATATCACCATAGAACCTTCACCTGGCGATGGATGGAGATAGAGACAGAGCCCCACATTGGAGCACCGGACTGAGCTCCCAAGGTCCTGACGAGGAGCAGAAGGAGGGAGAACATGAGAAAGAAAGTCAAGACCGTGAGGGAACCTTCATCTGGCAATGGATGGAGATAGAGACAGAGCCACACATTGGTGCACCGGACTGAGCTCCCAAGGTCCAAATGAGGAGCAGAAGGAGGGAAAACATGAGCAAGGAAGTCTGGACTGCGAGGGGTGCTCCCATCCACTGAGATGGTGGGGCTGGTCTATTCGGAGCTTACCAAGCCCAGCTGGACTGGGACTGAAAAAGCATGGGATAAAACCGGACTCCCTGAACATGGCGGACAATGAGGGCTGCTGAGAAGCCAAGGACAATGACACTGGATTTGGATCCTACTACGCATACTGGCTTTGGGAGGGCCTGGCCTGTTTGGATGCTCACCTTTCTGGACCTGGATGGAGGGAGGAGGAACTTGGACTTCCCATGGGGCAGGGAACCCTTACTGCTCTCTGGACAGGAGATGGGGGGGGAGTGGAGGGTGGAGGGGGTAAATGGGAGGCGGGGAGGAGGCAGAAATTTTTAATAAAAAATGTTTTTCCAATAAATGGTGTTTTAACATTAAAAAAAAACAAAGTCGAAAGTAGAACTCAGAGGATCTAAAATAAAATCTGATTAAGAAAAGAGTCTTGTTTTAAGCAAGTATGGTGGCACAGGCAAGTAGTCCCGGTTCTGGGAGCTGGAGGCAGGAGAATCAAAAGTTGAAAGCCAGCCTTGACTGCAGAGTGAGACAAGATGGAGGGCAACCTATGCTCTATTAGACCTGCCTCTAATTAAATAAATAAAACGAAAGTTTCTGTCACTTACCAAGTATCTTAATTTTCCACTGTTATTTTCCAGAAAATATTAGCCATAGTTATAAACTGCTAGTATAGTAGAAAGAAAAATGGTTTTTTTATCAACTTAGGAGGTTCTCAGTTAGAATGAACTCCATATCACAAGGTGGGAGATCGACAAACATCTTATTAATGTGTACAGTTCGTGAACATAGGAGGCTCCTGAGGAATGAGGCAGGTCAGAATTCCAGTTTATAGACTGCGTTCAATAAAGAAACATAAGGTTTCAAGGAAAGAAGTCTCCCCTAGACCTGCTGCGATTGCAGAAGAAACTCAGCAGTGAAAGGGAGACCCCAGGGCTTTCCACAGAGATGCTCGAGACATTTGGCCTCAGGGGTTCATGGGGTATCAGCAAGACCTTGAGCCACAGGAACTTGAAGTAGTTCTAAAATGTTTTTACAACATTCATAAGTGGCCCTAAAATGTTTACTTGAGCAACAGAGAGATGGGCTGGAGAGATGGCTCTGCAGTTACAGGCACTGGCTAATCTTCCGGAGGACCCAGGTTCAAATCCCAGCACCCACATAGTAACTCACAATAATTTTTAACTCCAGTTTCGGGAATGCAACTCCCTTTTCTAGCCTCCACATGCGTATGGTGCATAGATAGACAGATATGCAGGCAAAACACCCACACACATTAAAAAGACGCAGGAGAAAGAGGAGGAGGAAACAATGAGGCAATGCGAACCCATTTCAGAGAGGCCAGCAGGAATCCAGCCTCTGGAGCAATGGGAAGTGAGAAAACAAGTACCCTCTGTTCTAAGTGTGGAACAAGAAGATGTACTGTGACCTGTGTCCCTGAGACAGGATGCATACATAGACCTTGTTATCTGTCCTATACTCGGGGTCTTGTGAGTTTCAATCAGTGTTACCCACATAGCATGATAAAAAGACAGGAAAGTCATGGGGCCATAAATGGGAGAAGAGGAGCAAGTAGGGAATGGGTGGACACAGCCTCTCTCCACCTGAAGCCCCTGCTTCCTCTAGCCACCAGGAACATTTTCCAGACTAGTCACCATAGGGACCCATTACTTCTTGTCTCCCCTACATTCCAAGGAACCCTAATCCATTAGATGTGCTTGGATTTGTATGACACACTATTTTTTTTTTCTGTCTAAATCCCTCCTTGACGAAACTATCCTTATTCATGCAGCCACTGTGGTGTAGGCATTTGACCTGGAGGGTGTGGTCATCTTACCTGGGCCATGCAATCCAGGACTGGTCTGGCAGAAATGTCTGTCATCTAAGGCCACAGTGCTGGAAGCTTAGGACATTTCTAAGAACATGCCAGAAGCCTCCCCAACTTCTTTGCTAGAAGATTATGGGCTGGGTATAATTATCATTTAAAATTGAGCTTTTTAATGACATCTTTTCTAACACATAAAAGTGACTCTCTGAAATGAAAGCTAAAGGCAACAATAAAAGTAGCAACGAAGAAAGCCAGTTGTGGTGGCACTTCTGTATAATACCAGCACTCAGGAGGTAGAGGCAGACCAATTTCTGAGTTTGAGGCCAGCCTGGTCTATGTAGTGAGTTCAGGATAGCCAGGGCTATGTAGAGAGACCCTGTGTCTGAAAAAAAATAAGTAACAACAGAGGGGGAAAATATCCATGATGACATTGGTAGAAAGAGCAGCATACTATAATATCCACCTCTGAGAGGTCCAGGTACAGAAGTCCAAGGTCATCCTCTACTACATAGTACATTTGAAGCCAGCTTTGGCTAAGACCAATGATATTCTTCTGTATATATGTTGCTTTTATTGGTTAATGAATTAATAATCTGCTTAGGCCCATGATATGGCAGAATAGAGCTAGGTGGGGAAACTGAGCTGAATGCTGGGAGAAAGAAGGCAGAGTCAGAGAGAAGCCATGTAGCTGCAGCAGGAGACAGATGCTGAATGTTGGATGGAATCTTACTGGTAGGCCACAACCATGTGTTGATACAAAGATTAATAGAAATGGGCTAATTTAAGATATAAGAGCTAGTTAGCAATACACTTAAGCTATTGGTCAAGCAGTGTTTTAACTAATATAGTTTCTATGTAATTATTTCCAGTCTGAGCAGAGGGGAATGAAAGAGCAGCCTCCGACTATAAACTGGCGTCCAACATGGGACCAACTAAACCCACTTAAAACCTGAGAGAGCTTGGAAAGAACTTCTAGACACAAAAGACAGAGTTAAGCATTTTTCTTTTTTTGAATGGGCTCTGTTTGCTTGCGGCAGGAGCACCATGGCTCCTTTAAGAGAGATGCAATAAAAACCCGAAGCTTCTTTTAAAACGGTGGCTTCCTGGTTCATGCTGCCAGCACAAACTCTGGCCCTTTCAGGAGGCCCAGCACTTGATTGGGGCTCGTGAGCAGAGTGCTACAACTTGCTTAATGACAATATAGACCCACTGTGTGCCTGAAAATGGAGCAATGTGCATGGCTCTCAGAGGCAGTGACCAACCTCCACCAACAGACCATGTTTCAAAACAAAAACATAGAGCAAGTAATGCTCATAACTAGAATTCAGGAAGTTTCTTTTATTGTTTTCTGGCTTTTGTAAAAGTATTGGATCGTTTAATTTTTTTTTTACTCAAGCCAATCTGAATTGACTATGACTCCTAAGTGAAATCTTTGAACATTGTCTACAGTCATAATTGTGTATTAGATTCACATTGCTTAAACAGGCCTCCTTGGCACCAAGAACATGCAGGGATATGGCCGTGCACCTGTTTCATTATTTCCAATTTATCCATGACATTCAATTCATTATTTCCAATTTATCCATGACATTCAAGGGTTGGTCTTCTGGGAGCATCACTTCTTTGGGGAGACCACACAGACTATCTCAATGGGTACCAATAAGCTGCAACTGGTTGTCAGTAATCCAGTTATCAATTGCTTTCTACAAAAGCTCATGAATACACAGACTGCTTCTTAGGCATATTCTGTATATACCCACAATCTATGGGTTCACTTTCATGGGCATGATTGTCAAATGTCAGGCCACCATGTTTTCCACGTGGAAACCAGTTAGTAGTCAGGGCTACGGTGTCCTAAGCTCACCATTCAAGGACTAGGATCCTGAACTCAGACATTTGGGCTCGTCTAGCAGATGATCTGTGGGATCAACTCATAGAGGGAAAAATAAGAAAAGCAAGAGTCCCGTAGATTTTCTGTGAGATGCTAAGGGACCCATATTCAGTCACGCTAGAGCCATCAAAAGCCGCTGAGAAGATTAAGTCCCATGCTGGCAGGCTCTGCAGGCCTCTGCATGGCTAGCAGTGGTGTGAGGACAAAGAACTCTCTGAGGAATCTAAAATTAGGTGGGGGTCCTGACCCTACCTCAAGCTCCGCAACTATGAAATGCGTTCAGCCAGCTCATTAGATCTGCAACAAGAATCCTTTTCTTCTTCCCTTCTCTATCTAGAGACCCAGAGCAGGAGAAGGATGACATACTTGTTCTTGGAACTGCATCATCTTTTCATGGAGGAAGTCAGTTGATGGCATAGCTCGTGCTAACAGTGATCACATTAGTACAGAATTAAGTCACAGTAGGAACTTCCAAGACCAGTGTTTAGGGCTATAACAATCCATGACCCACTTTTAACTATAGAAAGTATAGACGTTTCTAGGAAGAATCAGAAGCTAGTCTTTATTTAAGCAACAGTGAAGCACAAATACAGGGTCAACAGGACTTTCTGCTGTGCCCAGCACAGGTGTGTTCCATATGTGCCCAGCACAGGTGTGTTCCATATGTGCCCAGCACAGGTGTGTCCCATATATGCCCACATTTTACAGAATGTGTATGCTTCCCGCTTTGTTAATTTAACAGTTTATTTTATTTATAAAAGAACCTAATATCAGATTTGAAAATCTTAGTCATTGATTAAACATAGAAGAGGCTACATAAAGCGACTTCACACCACAAGAGGTACTGATCAGCTCCTACCAGGAGAGATGCTACCTAACTAAACTTTAGACACCCGTGGTAAAGGCTGGCTGCTTCCAATGAGCCATTGCACACACTATGTGAGTCCCCTGGTCTTTGATTATGTGATTCTCTCTTCTGTTTGTCGCTGTATCCTTCACTCTCTCTGGTACCCATTCATCTGCTCTCTCAGCTCTCCATCCTTTTGAACTCTCTGTCCTTCCCCATCCTCCCGTCCTTCCACACCACCACCCTTCTGACCCTTTATCTCCATATGCCCCTTTTCTGTACTTGCCAGCCTACTGTTTTTAACCATCTTGGCAGACTCCTCTGCCCCTCTGTTTTTCCCGTTAGGAGCCCCCTTTTGTTTCTTCATGCTAGTACTGGTTTTCAAGAGAGGACTTTGTACCCGCCCCTTCCCAAAGCTGCCTTTCACTGAAAACAGCCTCCCCTTGTCAGGTCTCTTTTCATCTGAATGTTGAATATTGACAGTGACATCTTTCACCTGGATACCTTGTGTGAGCTTCTTTATTTTAGAATCATAGAGAGAGAATTCCAAATCCCATGACCTGTTGTACTTTAGGGCTTCTATTCGTTCTTTAAAATACTTCAGATCCTGCCTTACAAAGGGGGCAATTCTGAAGTAGAACTTCAGCCCCAGGCTCAAAGTGCTGTCTGTTTTCAACATGTCAAACAAGAACTGCAGGCTGAGGGTCATCTCCTCGGAGCTCTCCTGCTCCACCAGCTTTGCCACCTCCCTGCGGGTTGCCTCCCCCAGCTGACCCTGGTCCTCCTTCACGAGGAAGGACATGGCATAGAAAAATTCCTGGAAGCTGACATGGCGAAAGCTGTAGAGCTTCTTGACGCTGAGCCCCTCGCGGTAGTCAATGCTGTTCAGGAAGGCGGTAAGGCTGGGGCCATCTAAGCTGTGCTTTCTGAGGACATCTTCTTCGAACAGCAGCCTCTGGTGCTGGATCCCCTCAGCTGCCAAGCTGCACAGACTCCTCAGGACCCTGTGCCGGGTGAGCTCAGAGCTGTCCCCATTGCCATCAGTGGGCAGGAAGGTGGACACATAAGCAGTGAAGATATCTGTACTATTGTTAGGCGTCTCTGAGACTTCCTGGCCTCCTGCCATCTTCCTCTTCAGCCAGGAGCAGACCACCCAGCAAATGCCCGGAACCTGGCATGCTTTGTAGAGAACATCGTTGTTTTGCACGAACTCAAGGGCATTTCTCGCTTGCTCCTGATCCGTAAAATAGGAGCTGAAATAATTCTTCCTCTCCTCCTCAGAAAAGCCTAAGACATGGACATATCGCCTTTCACCCAGCATGGGTTCCAGACTCCGCAAAGCCGGCGGCCGAGTGGTGACGAGGAGGGAGCATGGTACCTCCCTTCTCCTAATGAGAATGTGTAGTACACACTCCGCACGACTGGACTTCTGTAACTCGTCATAGCCATCCAGGACGAACAGGAGCCGCTCAGGCTGCCTCAGAATCTCCGTGACTGGGGCTTGATCATCTCCGCAGCACCAGCAGATGAGGCTGGGCAGGTCACACTTGGGCAGCAGGACCACTTCTCTGCAGCTCACATAGAAAACATAATCGAAACGGCCTGGATACAGGGTCCCTTTGGCCCAGTCCTGCACCAGTTTTTTGACCTGTGTTGTCTTCCCGGTGCCTGCAGATCCTTGCATCACGACTATGGGCGGGGCTGAGTAGGACTCCGCCTCCGGAGCAAATAAAGCATCCACCCTGACTTGACCCAACTCCTGTTGCAGGTCCGAACCGGAAGGTGATTCAGGACTCCCTGGACTGGACGTGGCCACCAGGAGCAGCTCGTTGCAGCTGCTGTTAACACCCCAATCTGGCCTCTCCTCCAAGCAGCGCACGTGCTCTCTGTAGATTTCTCTGTAATCTGAGTAACGCAAATGGGGTTTTGGGTGTCGGAAGGAGAACAACAAAATGCAAACAGACCCTTCAAACCCTGAGTTTGCTTTTTTGTTGTTGTTCGTTTGTTTGTTTTTGATTGATTTTTCTTTTTCATTTTTTTAAAATTTATTTATTTTACATACCAACCATAGTTTTCCCTCCCTCCTCTCCTCCCTTAGCCTATCCTCACCTCCCTTCCACACCTCTTCCCATCCACTCCTCCTCCTAAGTTTGCTCTTTAGTCTCATCTCCTGCCCTCTCTAATTTGTGTTGCTTTGAAGTTTATAGCTGTGACTTCATGAGGTGAAACTACTCTGGGGTGTGTGTGTATGTGTGTGTGTGTGTGTGTGTGTGTGGTGTGTGGTGCATGTGTGGTGTGTGTGTGTGGTGTGTATGTGTGGTGTGTGTGTGTGTGTGTGGTGTGTGTGTGATGTGTGTGTGTGCGTGCAGTGTGATGTGTGTAGGCATGTTTTGAAAAAGAGTACATTTGTACGTACACGTGCTCATGAGACTGTGCTGACAGAGTGTGTGTGTTGTGGGGGGAAGGGGTGTGTACACCTCAACATCAGTGTGTGTGCAATGTGCAAGTTCCTGATAAATCCTGTGAAATTTCCTCCTGGAGCCAGGTGAGGACAGAGGGGAGAGAAGGGAAGCTGAAAGCTGGTACAGGAGCTGAGTCTGTTCCTGGTAAAGGGTGGGTCAGAGCTTAATCTGACAGCTGAACAAAAGCAAGCAAACAAACAAAAGCCATGGACTCTGCTACTGAACTGTCATGTCTGTGTTCCAAGCCCCTTACTGGCTGATCTATCCTCCCAGCTTGCCCACTCCCCTGTCTGCAGCGCAGAAAGTCTCAGGAATGAAAGGAACCTGGGAAAGATCACAGATGCCAACAGAGTCCCTGCACCCCTACCGCACCCCCCCCCCCCAAAAAATAGACCAGGTAGCCATTTAGGCCCCACCGCTGTCTAGGTTCACATGAGCCCACTGACTTCTCCATGAACAGCAGTCTAGCTGTTCATGAAGTTGGGGAGGTGTGACCCCCCACACACACTCTGAGGCTGTTGTTTCTGGTTAATGGAAGTCACTCCACCAACACTGTTCTCCTTCCCCTTCTCCAGAAACAGCAACTACAATTAGGAGGTGAGGTACTTTAGCCATAAGACATCATAAAGCCCTGCCTTCATCTCAGGGACAGCACCCAACATTCTTCGGGTTGTCTGGAGACCCTGGGACTCTGCAGATCCCCAATGAGGAGAGGGCAGGATAATGAAAGGTATAGACTACAGGCTATTAGCATCTGTGGGGCCTGGGGGTGTCTCTGGTGCCACCTCACTTCCCTCCCTCGGGCTGTACTCACCATTCAGACAAAACTGACTGAGGTAGTCCACAAGTTCCATCAAGTTCATGGCCTGCAAGCTCCTGCTCACAACTCTCACGGCTTCCTGGGCTCCAAACATTGAAATCAGTTTTGATGCTAGGTCCACCCGACTCAGACCCTCCAGCTCCCCTCGGGCCAGATGAAACTGGGTCATATCTCGTAAGTGGAACTTCAGCGTCTTGAAACTGCTCTCCTCAAGATCATTCAAGGCCCAGAGCAATGCCTCCCGGGGGCTGCTGGCTCGTGCCAAGGCCATGGTGGTGAGAGCTCAGCCAGCCACCTGGAAGTGAGAAGCAGTGAGACAAGGCTGAGTGGAGTGCAGCCTGGAGACTCCTCCTCCACCCTGCCTGCTCGGTGCTTGACAGTCTGTGGACCAGAGGCCTAGCAGAGACCAGGTAGACAAAGCTCTGAGAAAGGCAAGTGGGTGATTGTGTGACTTCACAGGGGAAATTGTCTAATCATCCCTGTTCTATCAGATAGTAAGTATGACTGTGTGGGTAACTGTAAAGAAGGTCCCCCTTCCTTCTGCCCTTCCTTCCTCTTCTTCCTCCCTTCCTTTCTTCCTCCCTTTCTTTCTACTTGTAGACATGTTTGTGTGTGACAGGGTGTCATGTTTTCCAGGTCAGTCTCAAACTCTTTTTGTAGCTGAAAATGACCTTAAACTTCTGATCCTCCTGGCTCTGCCTCCTAAGTACTATAATTAATACCATGCGGTACTATGCCTGGCTTTGTGGGATGCAGGGGATTGAGCCTAGAGGTTCATGTGTATTAGGGAAGCACTCTCCCAGCTAAGCAATATCCCCAGGCACCCATGGGCACTCAGTGCCTCCTTAAATTATCATTAAGAAAAAAAATTTTAAGTTTTTTAATTTCATAAGTGAACATATCTTTGATTGTGACTGTTTCCAGAACATGTGTGTTATCGCTGAGACCACAGAGACAGAAAACAGGAAATCTCCATCCTCAGTCCACTGCTTCGTACACCAGCATCATAAGCACAGCCACGCATGGGGTCCAAAATTGGTCTCCCAGTAAGGAGTCAAGTTCAAATAAGGCTAAGGGAATGGACACTATTAGTGCTAGACTTAACTCAGCATCTGCTGAAGGGAAGGAAAGCAACAGTGACTAAGAGGGAACTTCCAAATCCAGGAGACACCTGTCGTCCAGCGTCATGAGGAGGCCACTGTGGAAGTGTGACGCGGGGCTCAAAAAAGCCTTTTGTAGTGGGCTTGCTGCGACTCAAATATCAGTATTTTGACTGAATACTAGGGAAAGGAATAAACCTCTCAGAAACACATTCGGACACAGGAACACTGGGGATTCCCTACAAAGCTCCCGTTCTGGGGAACTGCGTTCCAGAACAAGAAGACAACAACAAAGCCCTGGACCAGTCAAGCTCAGGCTTGAGGAACTGGAGGCGGGAGAATGACTCAGCTCCCTGGGGCAAGAGAACAAAAAGCTAGCTGTCCAGGAGAGCTACAACAGGTCCATTTTCAGCTCTGCAGGCCAAGCCTGGGTCCTCTTACCCAGAACCCGCCAGTTAATGATTATCTGGTAAGGTCAGAATTCAAAGTAAAGGTGTGAATTCTCCAACATGTATTGTCTGTCTATGGGCACAGTGTGGGGGGTGGGGGACTGGAACCCATGAAGAACCTCAGTGAGCAGGGAAGCAGAGATCTGATGCCTCCACATCAGATCTGTCAGCTGGCATGAGCAATTGTTCACCAGAAGAAAACTTGACCCCTTAAGAGGCAGAGACATGTGGATCTCTGAGTTCGAGGCCAGCCTGGTATGCAGAGTGAGTTCCAGGACAGCCAGGACTGCACAGAAAAACCCTACTGAAAAAAAGAAAGAAAGAAAGAAAGAAAGAAAGAAAGAAAGAAAGAAGGAAAGAGAAAAAGAAAAAGAAAAGAAATAGAAACTTGACCTCATTTGCAAACATTAAACTTGGGAAACAAGGGAGGGAGCAAAGGCATGACCAAAAGAAAGACAGAACCGAAGATGGTCCACATCCCTCCCTGAAAGCCTTTGTCCTCTCGACAATTTGACCCCAGTCCAGACTGGGGTGGTTGACAAAGGAAGTGGAGCACGGTCCCCACACCTTCTGCCACTGTACCATTTCTCCAGACTAGTGAAGCCACTGCAGGGTGGCTCTGGAAGAAGGAAGGAAGCAGGAGCTGTGAAGCCAAGTACAAGCACATTCCTAAATGTCCTAAAGGGCAGCTGGCCAGTTGGTCCAGAGAGTAGAGACACCATCCTCTCCCTAAATGTGGAACGGTTTCTCCGAAAAGATTGCCTTCAAGATGAAAAGAGCAACAGATTGGTAGTTTAACTGACGCCTTTGTCTTCCTGAAAAAGCTATGGAGAGACAACCAAAGGTACAGACAACAGTAAGTTACCAGAAAGCTAGAAAAGAAAGTCAAATAAATGTTTTAGGAGCAACAAAAGAATAAGACATAAAACATAGCATGCTAAAGCACTCAGGTGAACAATGTTTGCATACAAATAATAGAGTAGCCATGTAGTATGACTACGATCTCTATTATAACTACAATGAGAGGACAATGGCCGAGAGGCTGGAAAGATGACGCCATGGCCAGGAGCTCTGGCTGCTCTAGAGGACCTGGGTTTGATTCCTGGCACCACACGGCAACTCACAACCATCTACAACTCCAGTCTCAGGGGGTCCAATATCCTCTTCTGGGCTCTGAGGGCACTGGGCATGCACCTGGTGCATAGATATACATACAGGCAAAACACCCATATCCATAAAATCATTTTTTTTACATTAGAAAAGATGGTAATGGAATGATTGGGGTAAAAGGCCAATGGGTGACACCTAAAACCTTGAGTCAAAAAGCAGCTGTGTGTGTACTGTTTAGAAGTACAAAGACGCAGTGGGGTTAGAGAGATGGTTCTGTGTATAAGAACACTGTCTATGTAAGCATGGCACCTGAGAAGCAAGCGTGAGGACTTGAATTCATATTCCAGCACCCATGTAAAACCACTGAGGTTTGTTGCCCCCTAACCTAGATCCAGGATCAATGAAAGTTCCTGTCTCAAAGGAACAAGGTAGAGAGTTATAGTCCAGGATACCTGACATCCTCTGGCCTGTGCACACACAGAGTATCTACACTCACACACATATGCATATGCGATAAACACATAATATATCTGTCTGCCTCTCTCTCTCTCTCTCTCTCTCTCTCTGTGTGTGTGTGTGTGTGTGTGTGTGTGTGTGTGTGTGTGTGCATGTGTACAAAGACATAAGACAGTTAAAAATTTAAAGCAGTTGCCTTGGGGAAGAAGGATGGTGATGGTGAGAAAAATGAAAACTGAAGGCACAGACTTTGTAATAAATTGAATTTTTGATACATACACATGTATCACTGAGATGAAACAATAGGTCATAGATCATCTTGGGGAAAAGATAGGTGGCAAAGAAGTGGAGGTAACACGTGTAGTCTTTCAGGAAGCTTCTCCATGAAGGAACTCTGCGAAGTGATGGGGAAATGCTAGGCCAAGGGAAGGTCTTTGTTCTCACACGGAAAAGGGATATTTTTAGATGCCAACGAAAAGCATTTAAAAGAGAGATCAGGCTAGACATCTCAAATGGGTGGGAGGGGGAACTGAGACTGGAACTGGATTAGGACCCTAAACAGAGGGAAAGCTGGAGAGTGGTTTCAGTGAGAAAGGCTCTGGGTCTCATGGTCAGAAGATGGATGTAAGCATGTCTAACAGAAGCTATATTCTATATGATGTATGGCTTATAGGATCTCCAAAGAGCTTGAAGGCAGCGGTGGTAGGGGATGGGAAAGCCAGGGGGTGAACGAAGCCAGCCCTCTCACCTGTGCACCTTGATCCCTTCTGCAGTGCTCTGTGAGCACTCCCTGGAGTTCAGAGGAAACGGCAGGAATGGGAACTGACTTGCCCAAAGCCTTAGCCAAGATCAGGCTAAAAACAGAAACCAGAGCACCAGAGATTAAGCAAGAAGCCAAGATGAGAAAATAAAAGAACGAGACATGACTGTATAAGTAGGATGCCAGAGAGCAGAGGCCACTTACTGCACCAACGCCAGCTCTCAGTCACTGGGCCAGACTCTCAGCAACACCTAAGTATTTATAGAAACAGGAACTGAGTTTAATTGGAGGGGCGGAGGCAAGAGATGAAATGGTGTTAACCCTGTCCTGGCTAGAGGCAGAGATGACAACTAGAGAAACTGAGTCCCCAAAAGAGAGAAGATTAAAATGGGGAAGGCAGGACCAAGGGTAGAAACAGATAGAAAAAGTGGGAAAGAAGAGATATAGGAAAGACATACAACACATAAACTAAGCAGGAAAAAAACAGAGAAGAGAGAGACAAGAGCAGGGAGTTGGCTAGAATGCGCGTGCGCACACACACACACACACACACACACACGTGTGTGTGTGTGTGTGTGTGTGTGTGTGTGTGTGTGTGGTGTAATGCTCCTTTCAATCCCTGGAACAGGCTAGGTAAACAGCCTATAGGCCACCTTCATATGATTCCCTGCTAGAGATAATCCTGTGTGTTTCGCTTTGTTTTGTTTTGTTTCTCAGGCATGACTTCTCAGATACGTTCCCCCGGGAACTAGAAAGTGGCATGTGATGGTTAATTTTGTGTGCCCCAACCTTTGGTCAACACATCACAGAGAGTTTCTATAATCCTGTATTTAGGATGTGACTGACATTTGAATCAGTAACTGACTAAAGCCAACTGTGCTCCCCATTGTGGGTGCCACTCACCCCATCAAATGAAGCCTGGACAAAAGAAAAGGCTGGTCAGCTCATGAATAAGAAGGGTCTCCTCTTACTGTGTATATGGACCATGTTTCCCTCACTGTTGGCCCTAGAATTTTATTTTTATATGTGACATAATTATATATACATATATAATTACCATGTACCACAGCACTTTCTAATGTAATACAGGATTTACTTAGTACTTAGTGCTTCTTTTTCTCCCAGTGAAGTGAAAACCAGGGCTGTTTGGTTCACTGGTATACTCAAGCACTAAAGAGTGTCTGGTGTATATTAAGCATTTAAATTGTTGAATGAATATACTTCCCCAGTGACACCTTATGAAGCCATCATAAATAAAGCACTGTTAGCCAGACACGGTGGTTCATGCCTGTAATCCTAGCATTCAGGAAGCTGAGGCAGGGAGGTTGAAGTGAATTTTAGGCCAACCTGACCTATATAGTGAACTCCAGCCAGGATGAACTGCAGAGTAGATCCTGACTTCAAAAATAGCAAAGAAAAGAGGGAGGGGCAGAGGGACGAAGGGAGGGATGGAGGGACAGAGGGAGAGACGGAATTAAAGAAGAAAGAAACATGGGGCTGGAGAGATGGCTCAGAGGTTAAAAGCACTGACGTTCAATTCCCAGCAACCACATGGTGGCTCACAACCACCTGTAATGAGATCTAGTGCCCTCTTCTGGCCTGCAGGCATACAAGGAGGCTGAACACTGTGTACATAATAAATAAATAAATCTGAAAGAAAGCAAGAGAGAGAGAGAGAGAGAGAGAGAGAGAGAGAGAGAGAGAGAGAGAGAGAGAGAGAGAGAGAGAGAGAGAGAGAGAGAGAGAGAGAGAGAGAGAGAGAGAGAGAGAGAGAGAGAGAGAGAGGCCCCTTTAAAGGTCACTTTGACTTTTAATATCCAATTTAAGTCTAAAACAAGAATTGCGACCTTTACGCTAATCTGTACCGCCATCTGGTGGCAACCGTGTAGATTGCTAGTTGTTTCTCCACCCACCTCACAACACACGCCTCAGTCGCTCCCAAAGTTACTAGGAACTACTTTGGCCTGCTCCTCACTGAGTGTGCATCGGACAGAAATTAAATACGCACAGAGCTCACTAAAATTTACAACCAGCCGGAAATTTCAGTGCCCAATAGTCATCCAGAGCGGATTCACGTGGTACAAATTCAGCCAACCAGGTTCTCAATACTGTACGGCTCACTCCCTTCCGTTCTGGGCTCCTTCTTTCTCCGCAAGATGGCATCTCCGGCCGTACCGGCGAGTGTCCCTGCTGCCACTGCGGCCGCAACCCCGGCGCCGGCTGCCGCTGCAGCCCCAGCTGCCACCCCGACAGCGCCCACGCCGGCTCCGGCGCCGGCTGCGACTCCCGCTGCGGCCCCGGCTCCCGCCTCGTCCTCCGACCCTGCGGCCGCTACGCCTGCGGCCCCGGGCCAGACCCCGGCCTCGGCGCCAGCCCCTGCGCAGACGCCGGCGCCCTCACAGCCTGGGCCCGCCCTCCCAGGGCCTTTCCCCGGCGGCCGCGTGGTCAGACTGCACCCGGTCATTTTGGCCTCCATCGTGGATAGCTACGAGCGACGCAACGAGGGAGCTGCCCGGGTTATCGGTACCCTGTTGGGTGAGTGCTGGAAAAAGGACTATTTTCTTCCCGTTCATCTCTCTCGTCCCATCGCTATTGAACTCTTAACCTGTTTCTCTTTTGCACTTTCTTGATGTCGCTTGCCTTCCCAAGTGACTTGAATCCTGCCGAATCGCTGTTATGTTGAGCGACAGAAATGTGCAAGGAGTAGGTATGAGCTATTAAGTAGTGTGTAATTTTATATTCCTATTAGCGAAGTACGGAGAGTGCTTGTTGCCAAAAATGAGCTCAAATGCCAACAGGAAGTTAAAAGCTCTTGACTCTTTTAAGCACAATACACACATTTTCCCTCTTATCCGCTGACTAACCAACCCCCTGCCCCCACACACACACGTACCCACCACCCATGTATAAGAAGAGGATCTGTCAAAAGCTTCCCCCAATTCAACAAGTTAACGAGGTTTGTTCAGAACTGATTCCGGATAT
Source organism: Arvicola amphibius (assembly GCF_903992535.2). NCBI lineage: Eukaryota > Metazoa > Chordata > Mammalia > Rodentia > Cricetidae > Arvicola > Arvicola amphibius. The sequence continues at coordinate 110,422,560 of NC_052047.1, forward strand.
ATAATATTTTGCTTTCCTGAACTTTTAAGACAGCCACTCCGTCCCAAGGACCTCCCTCATGCTAGTTTCTCGTGGATTAAAAGCTGTATCTGGTCAGGTCCCAGTTCCTGCCCCCACCTCACTCGCCTCTGAATTTCCATGTGGACGCAAACAGTAGTATGACCTGTTTACAAGCAACCTGAAAATGAAGAGTGGACCTGTCTTTGCCTGTGTTACAGATTTGGGGACGTAGATAGTTTATGTTAAAGTGGTTTGTAAACTGAAAAGCACTGAAGACTGCAATTACCTCTCTCTCTCTCTCTCTCTCTCTCTCTCTCTCTCTCTCTCTCTCTCTCTCTCTCTCTCTCTCTCTCGGGACTTGCTTGCACTCTGCCTTAGTAACCGCTCTTAAACACTGGCCTTTCACTCTAGTTATGTCCATAACTGGGGGGGAGGGGGCGGCTGGTCAAAACAGGATTTCTGTAGCGTTGGGGCCTGTCCTGGAACTCGCTCTGTAGACCAGGCTGGCCTCAAACTCAGAGATCCATCTGCCTCTGCCTCCCAAGTGCTGGGATTAAAGGCGTGTGCTACCACCCCGCCTGGCCTGTCGGAACTGTTTTAGCAGACTGTTTTCATGTTACAGAAAGCAAGTAATGATTGACACACCTCGGGTACGGCAGCTGTTGGTCTCCCTCTACTACAGGAGGGCAGACTAGCACACCATACATTTCTTTGACAGTGTAGTCCTTTACAGAAACTTGAGTTGATACATTGTCTCATCAAAACACACTTGCATTTTCTTCGCCACAAGTATCTTCTCTGCTCTCCATCATTTCAATTCCACAACTATAATCCTAACTTCCATCTATTTTTAACCTCTTGTGGTGTGTTAGTATTCTGGAACTGCCATACTGTGAGCGTCTATAACCAAAATGTTTGCATCGGAGACTTGCCTCTTAACAGAGTATGCAATCTAATTTTCAGTCTGTGGAGCTGTTTACATGGAGGAATCAATGTCTACCAAAGTTTATGTTGCGCCACGTTGATCTTAGCAAGGCAGCTGTAGTCTCTGAATTCTCCGTCAGATTGAATCCTGCTCGGTGCTCCACCGCTACAAAACAGTTGAGTTGTTGATGGAAAAACAAATGAAACGATATGTGCTTGATAGGAACTGAGACTTTGGGGTTGACATTAATTTGCAAAACACTTTGTTTGGCTAAGTGAAATCATTGGTGACTCTCATGTACCATAAAACTGCTAGGTACTTAGAATTCAAAGTCAATCAAAGGAACACTGTTGTAGCCTTAAACTCGAGGCGGAAACAGTCCCTGTACTGTAGATGTGGTGACTCTCTGCTAGTATGCTGTCCTGTGGAAACACTGAGACAGCACTGTTTCAAAAGGTTGTGAAGGACACAGAGAAGATGTGAAAGTTCCTGGCAAGGCGTGACACATTTTCAGGGTGAAGTCAGTCCTTCAGTGGACAGTGTCCATGTGTGCTTCCCAAGGAAGCAAGACTTGACTTTACAATTTTCTATTTTACAGTAAGACCTGACTTAATTATTTTCAGTGAATATACCCATAGGGTATAGTTCTTTGTAAGCACTAGTAAGTTCAGTGTTCTTTATCCTTTAAACAAAAACTTTAACTATTCAAATTATAGAGCATAAAGATTATGTTTTAAATACCATAATTTTGAAATTTTGGGGAATACTAACTTTTTAATCCCTGAATCTCAAAAAACAAATAACATGCCAGGAATTTGAAAACTGAAAAATTTGTTTTCACCTTATAATAGTTCTAAAATGTATCACAGTTGAGAAACAAACATTGTTTTAATTTAAAAATGAAACAAAATTTTAAAAAGACAGCTCTTGGCAAGTCCACTGCTTGAAGAGGTCAGCATGCCCCACTCATGAGAGGGTGGCAGGAGGGGACACCCTTGGTGGTTCTGGTTCTGGACACCTGCCTCTGCGGCAGGAGGCTCTTGAGCGGCACTCACTCCAAAGCCGGAAGACGGGAGAAATGAGAGTGCGGTTGCTTTGTGGAGAGTAGACCTGAGCCGGGCAGTAAAGAAACAGCACTTGAGAAGTGGGGCCACGGGGGACGGAGAATGGAGAGCTAGGAAATAGAGATGGCAGGACGCAGCATGAGCAGAAGTGCAGCTTCAGCTGTGCACAGAAGAAAGGAAATAGAGTTTGACTTGGGCTTGGTATGTATTCCTTCTGAGATACCATTGAGTGTGGCGGTGGATTTGTTAAGTTGAAAATGAGTGAGAAAAGCTGCCAAGGTGGTTCACAAGCCTGACCTTCTTTTAATTCATGGAACCCACGTGGTGGAAGGAGGAAACGAACTCCTGCAGATTGTCCTCTAACCTCCACAGGCGAGCAGTTGCCCGTGCACACCCACAATCAATCTATGTAAAGGAAAGACAGGATTTAACAATAAATGGAGAGAATGTAAAGAGATGTGGTCAAGCATGTGTTGGCCACCAGGAGCCAAGAAGTAACTGAAGTCATAAGGCGGATGAAATCACCTCACAGAGATTGGTGGCGATGTTTAAAAAAAAATAAGTTGGGAAATACTTTTAGTTTTGTGGGCAGTCTGCCACAGCTACTCAACTCTGCCTTTGTAGGGAAAAAAGGTAAAAAATAATGCATAAGAGATTGGGCAAGTAAACATTTATCAGCTGAAATGTTTCTGGGTCAGGACTTGACCTAGAAAAGGAACATAGATCAAAAACTAGGAACACTAAGAATGCGGAGCCAGCAGATTAGGAAGAGAGAAAAATTGAAGAGACTGGTTCCGGAGAACTAAGGGACCTACGACTCTGAAGTGGAGGAAGCAGTCATGACGGTCAAATGCTGATGAGTGGTCCGGTGAGAGGATGTGTGCCTGCAGGTTTAAGAACATACATAGGGGGCTGGAGAGATGGCTTAGAGGTTAAGGGCACTGGCTGCTCTTCCAGAGGTCCTGAGTTCAATTCCCACCAACCACGTGGTGGCTCACAACCATCTGTAATGAGATCTGGTGCCCTCTTCTGGCCTGCAAGCAAACATCCAGACAGAATGCTGTATACATAATAAATAAATAAATAAATAAATAAATAAATAAACAAACAAACAAACAAATATCTTTAAAAAAGCATACATAGTTCAGAAAGCAGAACCATGTCAGACCAAACCACTAGCAGGGACGTGTTACAGTAGGGGGTGAGAGCTTGGGAGAAGGTGCCAGTACATTAGAAGAGAGTGAAGTTGGCGTCCATGGCTTAGTGAGACCCAGGAACTGATGTCTGGTAGACTCACAGGGAGAGAGGTGATGGATGGACTGGCTGCTCTAAAGGGAGGTCCAGGTAGTGCCCTGAAGCTGTGTTTGCAGTGACATTAGACAGTCTCAGCGAGCTGTGCAAGCCAACATACAGGGAGAAACCCTAGAGCAGCGGGACCCCTTTGGGGGTTGAACATCGCTTTCACAGGGGTCACCAAAGGCCATCAAAAAACAGATATTTATATTACGGTTCATAACAGCAAAATTACAGTTGTGAAGTAGCAATGGAATAATTTTATGGGTCACCACGACATGACAGTCGCAGCTCTAGGAAGTTTGAGAAGCACTGCTCTAGAGAGCGAAGAGTGAGTATTCCGGGGAAGGGCTGGGCGTGGACAATAGCAGCCAAGGGAGACCTTCCTTGGTGACAGGAGGAAGAGTTTGAGTTCTCTAGAAGATGCTGATTCTGTTTATGCGGAGCTGGGCACTAATGTATTAGCTTGATGTTTGTTGACTTTGAGGAGAACTCCAAATGTATTTCAGAATTAGGAGTGGAGATAGCCCTTAGTTGATAGAGCGATAGAGCACCTGCCGACTATGCATGAAGCACTGATTTCAGTCCTCACCACATAAACCAGGCGTGGGGGACACACCAGGAATCCTAGCACTTGGATACTGGAGACATAAGGCTCAGGAGTTCTCAATCATTTGTGGTTACAAAGGATCCTGGCTCCAAAAACAAAACAAAAATAGGGGAAAAGTAGTCGTGCACTGTGGAACCGCAGGATTTTGTAACACCTGGCCATTCTCTATTCCAGGAACTGTTGACAAGCACTCGGTGGAAGTCACCAACTGCTTTTCAGTGCCGCACAATGAGTCGGAGGATGAAGTGAGTTGAGTGGCTTTCAGCAGCCCCTGTGCAGTTTCTAGCATTCATGTGCTGGCTGCCCTCAAGGCCCCGCAGTGCTGTGTCCATAACCCGAGCTGCAGGCAAAGCACAGCTTCCCCTGTCCACTCCCGGGCTTCTTCATCTGCTGGGGTGATCATTCTTCCTGTTGAGTTTTGGTATGTGCTAGCTTTTTAACGTCCTCTCCTGCCATCTCTCTTAGGTGGCTGTTGACATGGAGTTTGCCAAGAACATGTATGAATTGCACAAAAAAGTCTCCCCAAATGAGCTCATCCTAGGCTGGTAAGTTGAGGGGGGTAGGTGGATGGAAAAGTCTATTGAGGGGCAGTCTTGTTTGTCATCAGACTAGATCTTGTCTCACCTTTCAGAGATACAGTATTCAAAACATAACCTTGAGCCTATAAATTCAGTATTTTAATGATAATTCTGATCCTATAAAGTCAAGAATATTTGTTTTAAGTTATAGCTTTTGCTATTGCAAAGTTTGTTGACACTGTTCATTACTGCTGACATAGTGTTGGGACCCCAGAGACACCCACGCCACTATTGTATTTTGTATTGGCACCAGGTGCATGCATCTGTAACTGCTGTTTTCCAGGTATGCGACAGGCCATGACATCACAGAACATTCTGTGCTGATCCATGAGTACTACAGTCGGGAGGCCCCAAACCCCATTCACCTCACTGTGGACACAGGTCTCCAGAATGGGCGCATGAGCATTAAGGCTTATGTCAGGTGAGTCCTGGGCAATAGGGGCATTTCAGGTGACCCGTTATGCCTGGATGACATCCCACTCCTGCCCCACTCTGTAGCTCGTTGTCTCTTCAAGAGCTTCAATCCTCCTTTGACAGCTGTCATTAGAGAAGGTTCTGAAGCAAAGTCTGACCCCGTAATTTATACTCGCTGGTCCTACGTAAACTGGAGCACTTGTTGCCTGTGACCACTCCTAATGGTAGTGCCTTTAGTTTTTCATTATCTGAGTTTGCTTTCTGTGGCTGTAATAAACTCTGACCAAAGCCAACTTGGGAAGGAAGGGGCCTATTTCGCCCTACAGGTGACATCTGTCATTGAGGGAAGACAGGGCATGCACCTGAAGCAGACCACAGAGTAATGCTCCCTGGTTGCCCTGGCTTGTTCAGGCTGCTTTCTCCTGCCACCCAGGACCACCACCACCTATATCCATCCTCCATCCAGCAAATGCCCCACAGACTTGCCTAAGGCTGCTCTAGTGGGGAAAAAAAGAAGTTCTTTCCAGATGACCCTAGTTTATGTCAAATAGATAAAATAATAGTAATAATTTTTAAATTTTATATTAAAAAGCCCTAACCAGCACATTCATTATTCCTAGAATCTAGCATAGTATTTATAAGCTAGAGAATGCTGGCCTTGTTTAAGCACATCTTTTGAGCTGGGATTCAGTATACTTTTAGACGATAGCATTGCAGTATTGACGCAGAACTTGCTGGCAGCTACAATGCCATCTGTCAGGACTTCCTGGGAAGGCTTTAGCAGCTGAGGAAGGAAGAGTACTACAGCTTGAGCCTGTTGATAGGCACTGAGCCCTCTCCTCACCCCCTTTTTAGTCTCTACAAATTCAGCCTCTCAGAATCCATATGAAAATACAGAGTTGAAATAGGAAACACAACTTCAGTGAAGTTACTTCTAGCGCCCAGTCCAGTGGTTTGGGGCATAAGTCAGTTTGGTCTTTTAGTGATAATGAGAGGTTCAGACCCAGAAGAAGATTGCTTCGGTGTGTCTGTTTTCCCTGAAGATGGGTGTCTAGGCAGCCAGGAACATCCAGGGTCCTGTCCTCATTACTTGCATTATAGGGCAAGGCCAAAGAGGATAAGAAAAGTTTATTCTGAAGATGTTTCTAAGACAGTCCTGGCCTTCTCAACTGGACGGTATTGTCCTTGTAGCTGTGATGCTTTCTAGCCTAGTCTGGACATAGAAACTACTCCCAAGGGCATCTGGTTACCCTTTCTTCTCCTTCCCCAGCACGTTAATGGGTGTCCCTGGGAGGACCATGGGAGTGATGTTCACACCGCTCACAGTGAAGTACGCGTACTATGACACTGAACGCATTGGCGGTGAGTTTCCTTCCCCCACTCTGCACACCTAGAGATCCCAGGCTGATTCAAGAGGGGGAGCTGTTTCTCTGTGGCAGAGATGGAGGGAGGGCTTGTGTAGCTTACAGAACACTGTTCAAGGTTCATGCTGACAGAAGTTGAGGATTGTTCAGGGTAGGACATTGTCAGTACCACAGGCTACATAATCTCCATAAGAAGCCAGCATCAGTAGTTAAACAAGCCAGGTAGAGGAGCTGAGCTTTCCAAATAAAGAAGAGTCAGTGCGTAGAAACCAGGGATTTGGGGGAGCTGGGGAGCTCTGTGTCCAGAGTGGGTGGAGAGAGTTAGTAGGTGGTTAATGACCTCTTTCCTCTTGCCATGACTAAGTTTTCTCTGCACGCCCACAGTCGATCTCATCATGAAGACATGTTTTAGCCCCAACCGGGTGATTGGACTCTCAAGTGACCTACAGCAAGTGGGAGGGGCCTCAGCTCGCATCCAGGATGCTCTGAGCACTGTGCTGCAGTATGCTGAGGATGTGCTGGTGAGACGTGGGGAGGAGAAGCAAGGGAGGCTGACAACCTGTGGGCCTGCTGGCGACATGGCAGTCCCTAACAGTGCCTCACCGAGTCTCTGTTTTGTGCTCAGTCTGGAAAAGTGTCTGCCGACAACACTGTGGGCCGCTTCTTGATGAGCCTGGTTAATCAAGTACCGAAGATTGTTCCTGATGACTTTGAGACCATGCTCAACAGCAACATCAATGTGAGTCATGGCTGGACCGTGGAAGTTGGGTAGACAGAAGGCTGCAGTGCAGTCCAGGGTGGAGGCAGTCCAGTATGTCCAGAGGGTCTCCTCCCCTGAGTGGTTGTCTGAAGTACTGGTATTGCCATGACCTGTTAACTAGACTCAGGTAGAAGACTTGCTAAAGTCCAAGGTAACAGAGACAATTCTAGTTTCCCCACCTGTGTTCACAGGACACACCCACCCATACTTCACAAGTCTCCACTCCATCCCCGATTCTATAAGCATCAGTAGAGAGGATGGCTTCCACCTTCAACCTCTGCCCAGTCTTCCCCAGCTGGCATTTGTTTGGGACTCTGCACAGCCAGTGTCCACAGTGGAGCGGCCAGCAGCAGACTTCTGTCCCCGTTCCATTCGCTGTTTTCATTTGTCTTTCAGGACCTGCTGATGGTGACCTACCTGGCCAACCTCACCCAGTCACAGATTGCCCTCAACGAGAAACTTGTAAACCTGTGAAGGAGCCCCAGGAGGCTCTTGTGCTGGTCTTGGTTTCCACCACAGGACTAGGCTGAAGTGGAGGCAAAGGGTGTCTGTGTCTTGAGTCACAATGACTCAGTCAGCTGCTTGGGACTCCTAATAAACATAGCCTACCTTTTGTAAATGAACTTTATCTGATGTGACTTTATTGTTGGCTGGGAAGAAGAAAAGTGTTCTTGAGCTCACAGAAGCCAGGGAGTGGGCATTGGAGGAGACGCTGGTTACATGTCAGCATGACTCATCAGCAGTAGCTGCTCCCACAGCCCAGGCTCTGTTAGCGTCACCCGCGCCACACAGATGGCCTTCTTGGCACAGTGGCTTTATAGTCATACTGTTTTTACTCTCAGGATCATAGCAAATGGAATCTCCAAAATTGTTTATAGGGGTGTGTGTGTGTGTGTGTGTGTGTGTGTGTGTGTGTGTGTGTGTGTGTGTTTTCATTTTTTGTCCTCCATAGCATCTTACCAGATGGCAGTCCGGGGCTTGTCTTGTGCATACTTTGGAAGAACTTTATGGGCGCACGCCTCAGCCCTGGGACCCACGAGCCCATCTTCATGGTGAGGAATATCTGCTTTAGCAGACGGTTTGATCTGGAAAGGTGTCCTCATGTATACGGTGTGCATGTGCCTAACCAAACCAAAAGCCAAAGAATGCTGAACTTAAAAGTCAGTAGTGGTTGGTCACCTTAGAGGTGGAGGGAGGCGGGCGAGTAGAAGCACGCGCAGCAGGGTAGTGACTGGTCTAGTGTGACAGCGGCAGGTGAATGTGTCTAAATAGAGCCAAGTATGAATTGATGATGGTGTGTTTTTCATTATTGCCCAGTTTGGTTCTAGACATCAGACATTGTGTTTAAATGAGAGAAAATACATTGAAAATAATGTGGAAAAGAGGGTTTCTGTTTTTTAATGTTGTCTAGTTGATACAGTGGAAGAAAACGAAAATGCTAATGAGACGCTTGGGACTCTGGTTCGGTAGAATGCCTAGGGTGCATGAAACCCTGGAACGGGGCCGGGGAGTTGATCCCCATAAAATTGGGTGTGATAGCACACTTGTAATTCCAAGAAGGGGGCAGGAGAATCAAAAATTGAAGCTTACCCTCAGCTGTGTATGAGTATGACACCTCCCTGAACTATATCAGATCCTATTCAAAAACCCAAGACAGCAAATAGAACACAGGAGGCAATTACATAAAGACAGCACATTCTCCAATGAAAATGTAAGTTGCGTATCTGTCACAATTATAGTAAAATGCAAAGATAATTAGATCTGGACAAGCTGTTTCTAAACGTTTATGTGAAAAAATAAAAATGTCTTCCAAACCCTGTCTCAGAGCTGTGTGCCCACAAACTGTGACTCAACACCAATCAGACGTTCCAGTAGAATGTTCTTAATGATCCATGAAGAACTTCCTAAGCACTGAGAGTCCACAAGCTATTCTTTATTCTTTAAAGATAGATATCCGATAACCCCTTAAAATTTTTGACTGGTAAAATACATATACAAATAATGCAACTATAAAGCTGGAGAGATATTTGAAATTCCTATCAAAAACAATATTCTTGCCACAGAATGCTCAACCACTTTTTGATTTCAGTTTTTTGTTGTTTTGTTTCTGGTTTTTTGAGACAAGGTTTTTCTGTAGCTTTTGATCCTGTCCTGGAAATAGGTCTTGCAGACCAGGCTGTCCTCAGACTCACAGAGATCTGCTTGCCTCTGCCTCCTGAGTGCTGGGGTTAGTGTGCACCACCATTGCCCAGCCTTGTTTTCAGTTTTTGAAAGGGGAACTCACTATTTGCTCTAGCTATTCTGGAACTCGTTGTGTAGACCAGGTTAGCCTCAAACTCACAGAGACCCACCTGCCCTCATCTCCCAAGTGCTGGCTGGGATCAGAGGTGTGCACCATCACACCTGGTCCCACAACCGGTCTTTCAAAGGCCAGTTATCTACTGGGTGTCAAAATACAAACAGTTCACACACCTACATACATACATACACACAACACAAAAAAGCAAAGATGCTTGATGTCACTCATAAATAATATACAATGCCATTTTATCATGTTTTCTGCTCTATGCATGGCTAGCAATGATGGCCAGAGAAAGGGAAGCATGACAAGAGATGCATCTCTGGCAGGGATAACCTGTGTTGCAGCATTTTAAATTTGTATTTATCAAGTTAATCTTGGAATTCATGTATATGAATATGCATGTACTCAAATACATCCTGTAGATGAACTGGTTTGATTCTGATAATATAGTACATGAATAATTATATCTGGCTCTGTTAGCATAAAGATTTTCATCAACCCAAGTGAGTGATTTTATGAGTCATTACTCAGCAGATGAGTAATATTATGACATAAAATTCAATATTTTGCAGTTAAGAATGAGACAGTTCCTTTTGTATTGATCATAGAAGGTCTAAAAGAATGAAAAAAGATCAAGTGATATCTGTAATGATTGTCATGGCTTGCATTAAAGTGATAGTAACGCCTGGACTATCAGTGAAAGTCTATGCAGCCGCTGCTCTTAGTGGCTGTCTTGTATTGGACAGGGCATGCTCAGTAATGCAAGCTCTGTTATCTGTGTTATCTCCCAGGAGGGAAAGCAGTTGGCTATGGTAGTGTCTAGGCTATGAATTATTATATCTACTTGTCCATTGGTTAGTATGGTTCATCTTGGTCCCTCTTCTGTCTTGTTGGCCTCTGCTAGCTCTGAACTTACGTTCTGTCCCCTGGTGGTGGTTGTCAGCTCTATCCTGGTCTCTCAATCCTGCGTCACTATTTCTGCCTATGACCAGTTCCATTGTCTTAAAGTGTTCAGTGGACTTTCATGGTCGTGACCACTAGAGGGCACTACATAATTCAGAAGTCTATGCTACAAGTTCTCAGTGCCTAAGCAGTTCACTAAGGTTGCCCAGGAAAAGTGCTTTATGTGGAGATGCTTAAACAGTGCGAAGTGAGTGGCCAAGGCTTCCGGAGAAGCTCTGTAGCTACCTGGGAGCCCCAGGATGATGACACCAAAGTATGTTCTATCTTCACCCCCAAAATATTCAGTAATCTACTTCAAAACTTGAAGAGGAAACAAAGTAAATCTAGGGCCCACTCGCCCTCCAACCAGACCAGAATGCATATTACAACCTAGGCCCCACTGTATAGAAATCCTGAGGCTGATAACGCCCCGGAGCCAGCTCCAGCCCAGCCTTGACTACTCCGGGGAGAAATGTCTGGGCAGGAGTGCAGAGCTAGTGTGTATATGGCTTTGGGGCCTTACTAAGGAACCTGGCCCTTCTATATGGCACTAGAGTTTAGGGCAGTAAATAGGAGGTTTTTGCCACATTCTGGAGTTTGGAGGTATGGAGGAGGGCTCTGTAGAGATCTTGTTAAAATTGCTTTATTGAGAATCTAAGGGATAGATTGAGGTTAGCTGAAAATATAAGCCAACAACTTGGATCTAAAAATTCATCTGGTGGGGAACATACTTTGGGACCACTGAAAGCACATGCAACAATCAAGCAAAGCTGTGTGTGTCCAAAGAGATCTGCAGGGTTGCCACAACACACTTGCATCTACAAATAGGCCACTGAGTATGTTTTTCACATAGATGGCACCACTCCCATTAGTCCACCCCCATTCACTTTTCCCAGACTTCTGTATGCTAGCCTTGCTGCCTGCAGGCCTCTCCTCACCCAGCCAAATCATTCTCCATTGCCCAGTGGAACACGGGGCTTCTTAGCGCAGATCATCTCCCTACTTATAAAGTTGATAGCCAAGTGTGCTACCCTCCCCCTGGGGTGGGGGGGCCTGTCTATTCATCTAAGAACTTATTATAGAACCATTTGGTTCATTCCACTATATCAAGACAAAACACTAGTATATCTGAGTCAAAATTTTTTTCCTTCCTATAGCAACTGTGGCAGGAAACATCCCCACATATATAAAGTTAACAGTCTGAGGTGAGGAAGCAAGCTACATGCCATGGAGCCTCAACTGCCTGTTCATATAGCTTACCTGTGACCACTATCATGACGAAACCAAGTTTATGGCTGCCGTGAATATTTAAGAGATACTTGGGTCTTGATAGCTCAGTGTCATGCTCTCCTGTGTCAGTGACTCACACATGAATTCCGTTTCCAAATATGAATATGTCTCTACTACAGAAGGTAAGGCCTGCCCTCCAAAGCTCAGGTCCACACGGCTTTCTAGACTCCATGCTGTTTTGGAATATCTATCCCTCGGGCACTAATGCACTGTTAACGTAGAGTTGGGGAAGCTGGCACCTTAGCTGGAACTTCCTGAAGGTAATTTTCTTGCTTAAGTCTACATTTAGAAGTCAAATAAAAGACTAGGGGTATAGCTCATGTTCCTAACAGGCACAAAGCCATGGTTCAGTCTCCAGTAACTCGGCTCCCAAAAGTTAGATGTTAAATAGGTTGTAGTTTCTCAGAGATCAGACACCAAATTTATTCCAACCTCTGTCCTCAGAGGTTTCCCCTAAAATCCTCATAGATTCTTTAGTTGGCCTCCTATATAAGAAAATCTAGTCCTTCACCAATACATCCAAGAACTTCCCAGGAAGTAACACTCTCCTGAACTTCTTTGCCATTGTGGTCTTTTTCCTAGCTTGATTCTCAGACTCCACCAGCTTGCCAGGGTTGCCACCATCCTCCCTCCCCATCTTGTCTCATAAAGCCAGAGTCCTTCCTACCTTCCAGACTGCCTGCAGCACCATTCATAGACCGTGTCTACATAGCAGACTGTTGATGAAGGTTTCAAGATAACAGGGTAGCAACAAGGAGCAGAACAAACAAACTACAATTGATGTATAATTTCATTCTTCAGGGTCCTTGGGCACCCCTACCCAAGGCCGCACCAGCTACTTTGCATCTTTGAATGAAACCATCTACTGTTTCATCTTTTCTGCGTTCACTCTGCTCCAGCCTTGCCACTCACCATTCAGCTACCAGAGAGCAACTTCTGACTTCCTAAGGCCTTACTAAGACAAAGCAGTCTTCCATGGCCGCTCTTCTATACAGACTATGCCATAGCCAGTATGCCCATCAGTTCCCCTGAGGTGGATTGTTAACTAAGCTGTCCATTGCATAAAACCACCACCATTTCATAATACTCAGCTTGTTTGGTCAAGGCAAGGCGAGATGTCATGAAGCAAGGATGACTTTGATATCTTTTTTATATGTAGTGCTCACCTGGGAAGAATGATTTTAAGACTTGGGCCTGTAATCATGAAAACCTCTTCACTCTGTCTAGTGCATCACTGTCGTGGGTCAAAGGCCGGGCTCAGCTGGAACTGGCAAGTGAAGCGTGTGTATTTTCCCTCTCCTTGTCCTTGCAGGTTTAGGCTTCCTCTCAGCAGAGAGGTCTCGGTGGTTAGGCTTCTAAAATGGTGGCTCAGGGCTCCAGTGAACAAGCGAAAACTAGGAATACCCAAGAGCCTTTTATTCCTTGACCTTAAAAGTCACGTAGTCTAAAAGTTCAAGGGGAGTTCACATAGATCTTCCTTCTCAACCACAGAAATAGCCAAGGGTTTGCAACTATGTTTCAGAAATGCCCCTTTCCCTTCCTGCAGATTGATGGCACTGATAGATTCTTTCTCCAGGGCCTGGCTAGGGAGGTCCACCAGCCTAGTCTAGACCGCCCTTAGTGGTGTCTCAGACAGAGCCTCCCCACAGCTTTCAGCTCTGGGTCAGAACACCTGGCCCGGCCCGGAGCTTGGTTTTATTTCTTGGAGTGTCAGGAGTGTACACCTGTTGTAGCCCCTATAACTACAGAACTCAAACAGTGCCCACTGGCTGGTTTCCTGAGAAAGTAACCTCAGTGGTCTTACCAAGGCAGGCTGAAGGGGCAGACAGTGACCAGGGTCAGTTTCAGGAAGCCTCTGTGCTGGTTCTGACCAGTCTGGTTTCCAGTGGGGTGCTGCTGCCATATGCTCAGGACCTCTCCCTTGAGGGGATCCCTTTGCAGTCCTGTTACCATCCCATCATACTTTATGGATAAAGCCCTTCTTTGGGGCTTGTCTTACCACAAGGCCAGATAAATGATCCCACTTCTGCCCAAACAATAAAACCAGACCTCACATGGGGTAATGAATTCATTTAGACTCTTAATCCACTGTTGTGAGGTCATGGGCTTGTCAAGTGTCTCACCATCAAAATGTGGTTCTGAAGAGGGATCCTATATAGGACTCAGTCTGTGAACTCCACAGGGAACAGTAACAGTGTCTGCTTGAGACACTAAGTTGCAGCATGTGGCTTAGTGCCTACCTCTGAAAACCCTGGTTTTATCAACTCTGATAGCCAGCTTGGGAAACTTAGTGGTTAGAGACATGACTAAACTGGGCAGGGTTGGCAAACTCAAAAGCAACAAGGACCAGGTAAGTTGGTAGTGCGGTAAGCTGGTTGAGCTGGTTGAGTGTGGCCTGAGGCCTGGAGGAGAATGTGTGAGGAGCAACCACTTCTCGGCTCTTCCTGTGATCCTGAAACAGCCCAGATTGCTCGTATTCCCTGAGGACTCAAGAGAGGATGGGAAGATAAATCATGGTCGTGTCTCCCAGTTGTGAGAATGTGCTTGTGTTCATGCTTGTGTATGTGTGTATGCAACCTCAATTGTGCGTCCTTGTGAACCACCCCCCTTGGTTTTTGAGACAGGATCTCTCACTAGCCTAGAACTGGCCTACTAAACTAGTTCCAGGGATCTACCTGTCTCTTCCTCCTCAGAACTGGAATTACAAGTGAGTGCCAACAGGCTTGGGTTTGTATTTTTTTGTTGTTGTTGTTGTTGTTGTTGTTGCTGTTGTTTTGCTTTGTTTTAATGTGGGATCTGCCAAAGAAACTTAGGACAAATGGATAACTGTGGTGCTTATTAGCATACCAAAGCCCACACTGGCCTCTAGGTGCACTCAGTACCTGGGGCTCCTCTCTGCTCTTCTTACCCCACCCACAACCTAAACCTCTCCAGCCAGGGCTTCCCTTCCCTTCGCCCTGCTTCTTGTTCCTACATAATCCTGCATTCTTGCTCTTTCCTCTCTCTTTTGCCCTCTTTGCTCTTTGGGTCCTCTGCATGTGGCTTTTGGTCCCCCCTCCACTCCCCTCCTCTCTCTGGTTCAGTCTGGACTCTTCTAGATGCCTCTAGCCACACTCTCCCTCATATCTACAATAAAAACCTCCTCAACCGTACCTTGGAGTACCATGGAACTCAAGTCTCTGCCCTTGCACTGCAAGCTCTTGACTGACAGCATTCTCTCCCCACCCCTGGCCAGTGTTGTCAGTTTATTCAATGTAAAATCCTGTTCAGAAAAAGCACTTATGCAGGCTTAATGCGACAGGTACACTGTCAGCTGCCACTCCTGTAAGGCATGGGGTTAATTAAGTCTCTAAGCATTAGCAGAGCTCAAACCTTGCCTTCCAGCACTCTGCCTGCAGAGAATAAATGTGGGCCACTCCATGACCCTGACCTGGATGGGAAGTTAGCTCAGACTTCCCACAACAGCTGCACTGAAAAGTCCTTCTTAGGCCTCTATGATCTCTGCAAGAAGATTATACCTGTAAACCCCAGAAACCCATGGTGGGGGAAGGGGAAGAGTAGCCTGGAAGACAGGCAGGCCCTAGTCACCTCTGCTCCACCTGCTCTATCTTGGTGGTTCATCCACTTAGCCTTCTTTAGGTTGTATCAGGTACATCTTGGAAACAAGTTTAAAGCCGAGAGTTCTGACCCAGAGCTGAAAACTGTGGGGAGGCTATACCCTAAACATCACCACGGATGATAGGTCGGTGGAACTGCCTAGCAAGGCCCCAGAGAAAGGGTCCTTGCCTCTTACTAGTGTCAGCATCCTGCGGGAGGAGGAATCTGGCAGTTTTGAAGCACAGTTGCAAAATCTCAGGTATTCCTCTTGTTGAGAAGGGAAGATCTGTATGAACTCTGCTTGAACCTGTCCCACTGAACCAAAACAGCTGGATATTTTCCAAAGGATTTATGTTAGTAATGAAGAAAGCACAAAGGGACAAAAACAGAACAAACTGACCTAGGAATGGGAGCGTTTATAGAGCTTGGTTCTCTGACTCTGAGAACCACAAGAGTCACAAAATGCTAGATTGTGGGCCTGGGAAATACGGTGAAGGAAGAGAGTAGAAGGAGTGGATTTCTGTTCCCTGTAAGCAAAGAAAGAAACATTGTGAATTAAAGAGTAATGTTGCTGCAAGAATGAGTTCCCTGCTGGGAAGGGCAGGACCCAGAGAACTCAGGATATAGGGAAATCAGAGGGGTGAGTATTCCCTTTCCCTGCGGAGGGTGGAAGACATCTCCCCAGAAGGGTCCTGAATAAGAAGAGAGCATCCGGGATTCCCCCACGCAAACAGAAAGAGCAACCTCTTAGCAGGCTTGGTCCCAGCAAGGTTTGAAAGCAGCGGTGCTCTGCTGACGCCGGAAAAGATGGGGCGGTTGCCACGGCAACGTGGACCGCACATTGGAAATAAATAAGCAGTCGAGTTGCCGCAGCCGCGCCCCCGCGGGACAGGCACGCAGGGGAGGGGACCCCTCGGGTCCGGGTCCCCGTAGCCCGCACGCCCTCGTCATTGGTGGAGACAGAGGGGGGGTCACCCCCGGGGGGCGAATGGTACAGTCCTCCGCCCGCGCCCTAGCCCGGCCCAACGCGAGTGAGCGAGCCCCCGCGCAGCCGCCGCTGACCGTGGAGCCCCAAGCCCAGTCCAGGACGGCGATGGAGGGAGTGAGCAGCCACCGCACCCTGTCCTACAGCCGCTGGAGCTACGATAGGTAGGGCGCGCGCGGGGAAAATGAGCTCCTCCCGGTCCTCCGGGTGGCCACGCGTGGGCGCCGCCGCTGACGCGCGTGCTCAAGGCTAATGCGAGCGTGAGCGCCCGGGGCTACGCATAGATTCCGGCACCCGCATCCGCATGCATCCGGGACCCGGGTTACCCATGGCCTGGGATATCCAGAGTCGGAGCTCAGGCGGGCATCCTGACACCTGCGGGTCAGAGCAATGGGAGGAGCATGCGCGGGCACCAAGGTCCTCGGGTTGTCATCCTGCGGTGCGGGTGGGCGCTGGAACCCAAGAAAGGCCGAGCTGCCGCGGTGCGCCCAGCCGACCCTCAGTGAGGGACCTGATTTATACTGGCAGACTTGCCTCTGGGAGTTGTTGCCTGATGTACCTGGTTGGCGGGTCTCAGCCCTTGGCTGGGTGTTGGGGCATAGGAACCGCACTGGGCTCCAATGGGGGTGTCAGGCTCCGCGTTCACCCCGCGGTGATGGCAAGCGGCTGCCAGCGTGGGCGGCTTGGAGCTGCGCTCCCCACGCACTGGTCCTGGAGGAAGGAATCATCCTTCCGGACAAAATGAGAAAAATAAGGACAGCAAAATGAGTTAGTGATAAAGCAGAGTAGATTATTCAGAGACTATATCCGTTCTACCATATTTTACCCTTTTTTTTGCGTGTTAAATGACCTCCATCCCCAATTTAAAAAGGAAAAAATGCGAATAATAGTTTTGTTGATGTTGTCTTCGTTTTTTAAGTTCCCAACCGTGTGTGGATCTCCAGAATCCTGGAGTGAATTTTCTGATCCCTGGCTTTCAACAGTAAAAGCTGGAAGAAACTTCATTAACTGATCTCCCCGCCCCTTTGCTCTTCCTTTGGCCTGCTTTCCTCTGATTAACCCTGGCTGCGTCTCTGACAGTGCTTGTTTTTCTACGGATTCAGAGGAACAGGTGTCCCTCCTTCCCAAGACTAATTCCCGCGAGGACCCACCTCTCTCGCCCAGGGTCTCCCCTCTGCAGCAACCCCATCTGTCTCCTCTTAGCCAGCAAACGTGCAGGTTTGTCCACTCTCCTTCCTCTTGTGGTTGCATCCGATGCATCCCTTTCTTTGCATTTAAGGCCGCTTCTGGGGCCATACTCTTTGAAGCAGCTGATCCCCCCTCTTCAGCACAGCCCTAGCAATCTGCTCACACACACACACACACACACACACACACACACACACACACACACACACGCCCCGCGGCCACCTCTCAATTCTAGTGAAACTGCCCTTCTGAACAGCAGTGTTCTGTCTAGAGAAAACTCAAAAATGGCTGGTATATGCAACTCAGAAGAAGAAAACCTACCAGCTTGTGTTGCAATCCCAAATCACACATTTATATATTTAACGAACAAACATACATGGAGTACAAACTATAGGCTGAGCCCTGGGGATATGGAAATACGTACTTCAGACGGGCTCCACTGTCTACAGTCGGGTAGAGACGGGTGGTAGCATACACCAAAAGCCTAGTGAAAATATAGGAGGAAAGTTTAAAGTCACAGTAATTTTTGGTAGTAACTAGTGTTTGGTTTTTGCTTGTTTTGTGTTTTGGTTTTGGTTTTTTGCCCCTGTACAAACAAACCAGGGGCTCTGGACTTAGACAACCTGGATTCAAATCGTGACTCCAGCTAGCTAACCTCAAAGAAGTTCCCCTTTTCTGGGCCTCAGTTTCTCCATTTGTAAAATGGAGTCGTGTTGGCAATATTCAATGAGGTGATAGTTGTCAAGGGCAGAGCAAAGCGTTGGGACACAGTGATCATTGCTGTTGCTCTTTCATTAGTCAGTACTGTAGTAGTCTTTGGGAACCCTGATTTTCGGGATCTGGGGACTGGTCTCCATTTTAGGCCATGACATGAAAATATTTCTGGGGTCCTGTCTCCAGGAGTCTTTTCTTGTCATCCTGACATCCTCAATGTCATGGGGACTTTTATAAAGAAAATGGAATCTGCAGGCCAGTGGTTGCACACACCTTTAATCCCACCCAGCACTTGGGAGAGGCAGAGGTAGGGGGATTTCTTTGAGTTCTAGGCCAGCCTGGTCTACAAGAGCTAGTTCCAGGACAACCAGGGCTGTTACACAGAGAAATCCTATCTTGAACCCCGGAAAAATTAAAGGAAAGAAAGAGAAAACAGAATTCCTGGATCACGTCCAAATTAACTAAACAAGGATATTAGGACACTAGACTCCATTAGTGCAGAAGTTCCCAGGTGGGAAAATACTGGTTGGACTGTTCTCTGGAGCCACAGGTCGATAGCAACCATCTCTGTTTTGGCTTTCAAAACATAAATATTGCAAAAGAATCACACAACCTCAAAAGACTGTTAAAAATACTACACGACACATGTACAAGGTACAAGGATATTAAAAGTTAAACTCTGGGCTCAGGATGTTGCTCAGTTGCTTTGTGTTTACCAAGAGTGTAGGAGGTCTTGGGTTCAATCCCCAGCATTGCATAAACCGTGGTAGCACACGCCTCTAATCCCAGCGCTCAGGAGGTGGAGGCAGGATAATTAAGAGTTCATGGTCATACAGAAAAGGTTTTAGGCTAGCCTGTGTTACATATGACCCTCAGGAAAAAAGGCGGGGTGGGAATTTTGTCCTTCAGCTGCCTCACCCTGACCTCACAAGTAAGCTGTAATCCCTGGACAGTTCTTATGGTCTGCCTCAGCTCCGCTTTCCTGGGCCAGGCTTGTTTCTCCACTAGTACCAGGGCTGAGAAAGCCAGAACAGCTGTGTGTGTCTCTCTCTCCACATGCATTTTTTAGCTTGTTCATAGCATGACAGAAAGGTTGTCAGGTGAGGCCCCTTATGTCTTCTGTCCATCTCTTTACTTCTCCGTGGTTAGCTTCATTTCCCTTGGCCGTAACAGTAATATTTCTCCACACTTCATCACGCGCAAGACCATCTCTCATATTTGTGATGTGGAAAAAACCCAGGGCCCCACATGTGCCAGGCAAGTGCTGAGCCTAAGCTACGAGACCCCTGAGCCGGAGTCTCTCTTGAACTTACTGTGTAGTCCACTACGCTGGCCTCACGTTCTTCAGTTCTCCTGCCTCGACCTCCTGAATAGCTCTGATTGCTGTCCCTTGTCACCAGACCATGCTGGGCCCCACTTTCTAGGTGACTCTCATCTCTACCCCAAGACTCTAAACAAATGGCCTTGTCTTTCCTGCTCCATAAAGCTAATCATATGAGGCATGACCTCCTGTCACTCTCTGATGTCACGCCATTTCCAGCCCATTCCAGTCACTCCATTTTGGAGACTTTGATCTTGTTTTCTTGTTACTTTTATTTTTTGCTCTTATAAACAATTCTATTTTAAACATCCATGTTTGTGTAGAGCTTTCCCTCAGGTCTCATGTCTTATTGTGTGATTAGCACAGATACCTTGAGGAAGGGCTGCTAGTTTTAGACTCTGGCTATTGCCAAATTGTCCACAGAGAAAGGAATTGTTTTCTAGTTTTACAGATAGCTTTGAATGCTTTCTTTGACAGTAATCTACTCACCAGTTTGGCCCCTTAGACTGGGTAAAAGTGACATTAACTGCATAGAACTTTCTGGTTTTCTGTAGTCAACGTGATCTGACTTAAAAGCCCAGTTCTGCCAATTACTGGTCATGTGACAAGTTGTGTAACCCCCATTGAAAAAAAAAAAAAAAAAAAAAAGATGATCGTATCAGTCTCTTCAAACAGTCCGTTCATTAAATAATTTTAGCACTGATGGTGGCAGTGTCTAGAGACAGGAGATGGCACAGTGAACAAATCAGCCCAGTCTCAGTTCTGGCCAACTAGTGGGCATGGGATAGACGTGGACAAAACACTCGAAATGGATAATGTCAAGCAGCTTGTGGAAGTGCAGAGAAGGAAAGTAAAGAGGACAGAAGCCAACTGCCAGGGCAAGTGGGGGAGGGAAAGGCTCGGTCATGGAGTGTGGATAAGGTGATACTTCAGCAGTGTGGCAAAGAGCAAGAGAATGAACCCTAGGAAGAGTGCTGAAGAGCGCCCTCTAACGGGAGCAGCACCAAATGGTCAGAATGGGCTAGAGCGCTGCAGAGCAAGGTTGTAACAGTTCTTTCCTGTTCCTCCTCCAACTTGTATCTCGTGCGCCATCCTCAGAGAGCCGTTTCAGTTTGTATGTCTTAGAACTTTAAACAAATAGCATCACTCAGTATATGCCCTCACGGCTGCCGGTTTACCACAGGGCCATCTGACATTCTTCCTTGTTGCCCAAGTCAGTAGATCACGTCTCTTTACTGCTGAGAAAGTTCCCATTATAAGATGTTCTGCAGTATCTAGTCATCCTCTGGCAGACAAGTGGGTTGCCATTAGTTTGGGGCTATTACAAATAAATAGAGTGGGCTATATGCAAATACAAATGTGTTACTATCAAGTACAAGTCTATGTGTTAAGTGTGTGTTTTTGTAGTTAGTGGGCAAACTTTTAGCAGAGGAATGTCTGGGTTATATGGTCGTTGTATAGTTAACATTTTCAGAAACTTTTCCAAAGTTGGTGAACCACTGGACATTCTCGTGAGCACTGGTTGGGAGACCCAGCTCCAACACATGCTTGGGACAAGCCTGTACTGGCAAACTTTTAACTTGAAGCATTCCAACATGTATGCAGTGGCGTATTTTGCATTTGGTAACTAATGATGTTAAGCAACTTTTCATGTGCAGCTTTTCAACTGCCATCTACATGTCTTTGGGAGGAAGTATATGTTTAAGTGTTTTCCCTATTCTCAAACCAGGTGTTACCTTATTGTTAGAATTTATGAGACCTTTTGATATTTTGGTGCTCTCTCTCTCTCTTTCTCTCTGTCTCTGTCTCTCTGTCTCTGTCTTCTCCCCCCTCCGTGTGTGTGTGTGTGTGTGTGTGTGTGTGTGTGTGTGTGTGTGTGTTCAGACAGGAACTCATGTAACCTCAAACCCTGCATGGCTGAGGCTGGCCTCCACCTCCTGATCCTCCTGCCTCCACCTCCTGCAAACATGTAACACCATGCCTGCTGGATTGTTGTCCTTCGTTGGTTGTATAGCTGGCTGTGCTGTCTCTCTGTCTTCTCGCTGTCCCCTTCTGTGTTTTCTAAAGCAGAAATCTTTGCTTGTGATGAGGTTCAGTTTATCAATCTTTTTTCTGTTATGGGTTATCACTAAATAGTAAGGACTCATTGCCTACCAAAAAGTGAGAAAAGCCAGACCCATTCCCCAGTCCTTGACTGTGTCATCCTTTGCCTGTTTGGACCACAGTGCAGAGACCAGCAGGCCTCCAAGGAGCTAAGGCTTCCAAAGCCACAGTAAAGTGTTTCCATGACTTAAATGCATAAGACAAAAGTTTTCCTAGGAATGCCTCTTTCTTTGTTAAATTTAGCTCTGTTTTACTTTTATGTGTGCAGTGCTGTTTTCTGTTGGTTTTGTTTCATTTTGTTTGAGATAGGCCATCTTTGTGTCTAGCTGGTCTAGAACTCCTGACATAGACTGGGGTGGCCTTGAATTTTGGCAGTCTTCCTGCCCTCACCTCCCGTGTGCTGGGATGATGGGAGCATGCCACCATGTTTGGCTGTATGGCTATGTAGGTTTAAGACAAAGATGCAGCTGGAGAGATTACAGTGGTTGAGAGCACTTGCTACTTTTCCAGAAAACCCAAGTTTGGTTCACAGGACCCACTTCAGACAGGTCAAACCACCTATAACTACAGCTACAGTGGATTAGACACCTGCAGTAAGCCCCCTCAGTACCCGTGCATGTCCTGTATACATACAGATGCACACATACGTACCCGTGCACATCCTGTATACATACAGGTGCACACATACGTACCCGTGCACATCCTGTATACATACAGGTGCACACATATGCACCTGTGCACGTCCTGTATACATACAGATGCACACATACGTACCCTTGCACGTACTGTATACATACAGGTGCACACATATGTACCCGTGCACGTCCTGTATACATACAGGTGCACATATATGTACCCATGCACATCCTGTATACATACAGGTGCACACATACGCACCTGTGCACGTACTGTATAGATACAGATGTACACATACATACTCATGCAAATCCTTTATACATACAGATGTGCACATACGTACCTGTGCACGTCCTGTATACATACAGACGCACACCCACGTACCTGTGCACGTCCTGTATACATACAGACACACAGATACGTACCCTTGCACGTCCTGTATACATACAGGTGCACACATACGCACCCGTGCACGTACTGTATACATACAGATGCACACATACATACCCGTGCACATCCTGTATACATACAGATGCACACATACATACCCGTGCACGTCCTGTATACATACAGATGCACACATACGCACCCATGCACATCCTGTATACATGCAGGTGCACACATACATATATAAATAAGTAAAAAAAAAGTTAAAAAATTTAAAAAGATACTCAGTTGTTCCAGTTCCACGTTTTAAATTTTATGCATGAGTGTTTTCCCAGCACACATGTATATGTACCACACAGGTGCCTAGTACCACCAAGACCAGAAGAGCCTATCAGATCCTCTGTGACTGGAATTACAGACGGTTATGAGCCATCATATGGGTGCTGGGAATTGAACTTGGGTCCTCTGAAAAAGCAGGTAGTGTTCTTAACTACTGAGCCGTCTCTCTAGCCCTCTTATCGCTTCTGGAAAAGGCTTTCTCTGTTTCTACTTTGAGCTTGTATTGAACAACAAAAGTGAGCATGGTGGTGTGCGCCAGCAACTCAGAGACCTGGAAAGGAGGGCATTTCAGCCCAGACATTCAAGGACAGCCTAGACAAGACAGAGAGAGCTAGTCTCAAAGGGGAGAGAGGGAATTGGGATCTCTGAACAGGGTCAGCCAGCCACAAAGTCCCATGTCCTTATTTTAAGATACGTCTAATCTGGTCCATTGATCCGATTGTCTTTTTGCTGCTGAAAGCACACTTTCTTGATTTCTGTAATCTTATTAGTCTTTTTAAAAAATTATTTATTTATTTATTATGTATACAATATTCTGTCTGCGTGTATGCCTACAGGCCAGAAGAGGGCACCAGACCCCATTACAGATGTTTGTGAGCCACCATGTGGTTGCTGGGAATTGAACTCAGGACCATTGGAAGATGAGGCAATGCTCTTAACCACTGAGCCATCTCTCCAGCCCACCTTATTAGTCTTTAAATCAGGTAGTTCATGGACCTTGAACGTGTTTTTTTATCAAAGTCATTTTGAGTGTAATAGTTACTTTTTAATTTTATGTTAATTTGATGACTTTTAAAATTCAACACAAACAACAACAATACGATTAGTTTAGATTTGAGTTGGGATTGTTGAATTTATAGGTCAAGTTGGAGAGGTGACAACCTAGTGCTCATAGGCTTTGTAACCCAGGAGGATGGATCTCTGTTCATTCAGAGCATCGTCTTTTCTCAGTCACGTTCTATAGTTTTCAGTGGAGAGGCCTTAACTCTTGTAAGATTTTCCTTAAGTGTTGTATATTTCCAGTCAATTTTATAAACCATCTTTTTAAAAACCCCCAATTCCCCAGCTTCTGAGATGGCCTGCAGTCTTGTGGTGCAAGTCCGAAGACCTGAGTTCCATTGCTGGAACCCATGGAAGGTGGACGAGAGAGCAGACTGCAAAATTGTCCTTCCCCTCCACAAGCACACATAGTGAATATATGTTAAAACTCCAGTTTCCAGTTGTTCGTTGCTCTGTCTAGCAACACAGCTGGAGGATTTTAGCAGTGGTGAGATGCACAGATCATAAGGTGAGTGGTTTCTGAGTTCAGTTCAGAGCCACCCGTCAGTTACATCCATCAGTAACCGTTATCCTTATTCCTAAAACACACCATCCTGAACAGAAACTGTCCACTGAGGAATAAGTCGCCTTCCCTTCAGTTCTAATCTACTTTGTATTTCTATGAATTTACCTATACTAAACAATTCATAAAACTGGATAGCATGATATTTTTCCTCATGTCTGACTTTTTTCCCTTAGTTTGTGAGATTCATCCCTATTGTGGAAAGTACAAGAACCTCATTCCTATTTTTGGCAAAACAATATGCCACATCTTGCTTATCCATTCCTCTGTTTCTGGAGCTTGGGTTGTTCTGGCCTTTTGATCGCTATGGATCACAGCTCTGAAAATTGGTCTGCCAATGCCCAAGTCTCTGTTATTTGGAGTACACTTGCTATTTGTTCATTCTTAGCTCTCTCTTTCTTTTCTTTTCTCTTTGTATTTTTTTTTGAACAGAACTGTCTCCTACTGAAGCTGTAGCATTTTCTCTTTCCATCAACAATGTGTAAGTATTCGTACTTCACATTATCACAAACACCTGTTCACTTCTGCATTATTAGAACCATCTCAGTTGCACAGAATGGTGCCCTATTATGGCTTCAGTTTATGTTTCCAAAAGACAAATGAGAGTGGCATCGATATCATTCAGGCCAAAGGTTACATCTTGGAAAAGAGTCATTCTTTTGCCCATTTTTTTAAAGACAGGGTTTCTCTTTATAACAGCTCTGGTTGTCCTTGAACTTGCTTTGTAGACCAGGCTGGTCCTGAACTCACGGAGATCCACCTGCCTGCTTCCCGAGTGCTGGGACTAAAGGCATGCACTACCTCCACGCTGCTCTTTTGCCCATTTTTAAAAATAAATTCTTCTTTAAATTGTTCAGTTGTAGAGGTTATTTATTTGTTCTGGACATTGAACTCTTTCAGGTGCATATTTTACAGATATTTTCCCATTCTGGAGCTTGTCTGCCTACTTCCTTTACAGGGCCACTCAAATCACAAAAGTGTTCAAATTAATAAAGTTCAATTTATCTGGTTTTTGTTTGTTTGTTGTTGTTCCTTATACCTTTAGTGACTAGGTTAATTACTGAACTCTCAGTTTGGTTCCATCTGTCTGCCTGTCCTTACACAGATACCTCACTGCTTTGGTTATTATAACTTTGTGGCAAATTTTGAATAAAGGATCAGCAACCAGGAACATGGCAGGCAGCATTTCAAGGGACAGCGGGGGCTCCCGAAAGACTCGACCCCTGAGATGCCACAGATGGTCACGAGGCTTCAATGTAGACTTGATATCTGGTTCATGGCTCAGCTGACTCTCACGATGTAAACGCAACCCAGTGAAGGGATGTCCTTTCCGTCTTGCTGATTTAGCAATCACATGGATGTGTAAAAAAGAAACAAGGAAACTACAGAGATGGCTCAGTGCTGAGGAGTGCTCGGTGCTCTTTCAGGGTGAGTTCAGCTCCCTGCACCCATGCCAGGGGGCTCACAACCACATGTTGTTCCAGTGCCAGAGGACCTAACTTCCTTTTCTGACCTCCCCTGGCACTTAGACTCATGTGCAGTATATATATACACACACACACACACTTTGAAATAAACATTTAAGAAACAAAGGTCAGGCAACTTAGAAATGTATTAAGTCGGTAGGTCATCCTCTTCAGCCTCAGTTTCCCCATCTATAAGCTGGGAGTGGTGATGTTACTGACATGGATGGGCCACTCTGGAACTCTAGTGAGGTGCTGTTTACCCAGGCAGGTAGGATGTGGATTAACAGACAGATCGTGTCTGTCCTCTCTGTAGGATTAGGCCAAATAAAGCTCGTGGCTTAGCTGACCTGAAGCTCATGAGGACAAGAGAACCAGATTGACCTCCTCTACCTTGTGTGTTGTGTGGCTTTCTTTGGTCCCTTGGTTTTCAAGCAGAGTGCCATTGCTTGTCTGTTCTCTGTGCAGGCAAGTTTCTGTGGAGTTGAGGAAGCAACTAAATGTCTCCTCTTTTGTGATGCTTTGTTTGTTGTTTTGGGTTTGGGTTGGTTGGTTGGGTGGTTGGTTGGTTGGTTGGTTGGTTGGTGTTTTGGATAGACTCTGACGTATCCCACTTGAACTGACTAGGGTAGCCTAGAATGACCTTGAACTTCTGATCTTTCAGCTTCCTCCTCTCAAGTTCTGGGATCACAGGGAGTCATACTTGGTTTATGCAGTACTGGGGATCAAACCTAGGGCCTTGTGTATTCTAGACAAGTTCTCTACCAACCAAGCTACAAGCCCAGGGAAGTAGTTAAATTCTTCTTGTGGGAGTTGTCCTTCTCTACTAAGGCTCGCTTTATCGTTCCAGAAGACCTGGACACTAACAAGATGTGTGCTTCTGTTTTCAAAAATGGGGCGGGGCTACTGAGATGGCTCTGTAGTTAAGGGCACTTGCTGCTTTTCCGAAGACCCCAGTTCACTTCCCAGCACCCGTATGGTGGCTCACAGCCTTCTGTGACTCCCATTCCAGAAAATCTATCATCTTTTTTATGGCCTCCACTGTAACCTACACTCATGTATACGTAACCACCCCCACATATCCATATTTGAAAGTAATATTTAGTTTTTTAATTGAGTTCTTGAGCCTGACTCTCCACTAGACTGGGGTGGGTGTGGGGAGGGAAGGAAAGCCAGGGTTTAGGGATGCTTCAACCACAGTTCTGGCTTCTGCTTTCTGAGGTCCCAGAAAATGTCCCTTCACAGTATTCAGAGCTCCGGCACAGAGCAGGTGACCTTGGGGGACTATTAAACTGCCTGGAGCTTCCGTGCTCCCCTGTACAATGGCGATCACTGCCTGCCATCAAGGGTGGTGCTGACTCTTCCTCCATCTTTTAACTCACCTGCCTACTTTATAAACCCAAGTACAGACAGCGAGCTCACATGCCACAGGGCTCAGTCTGGCTGCCCCAGGCAGCTGCTTCAGTTCCTTCCTGCTTCTCTGAGGAGTCTGACCCACGAGCGATGATGAATAGCATTGTTTAGCATTAGATGAGTTACCGTGCATACGGCTCGTTGTGATTGTTTGCTGTTGTGATTGTTCCTGGTACACAGCAAGACCACATTCACGTATCTGTCCAGTTGAATCTGAAAGGCACGCAGTTCCCAGATACACAGATAGTTATGTTAACTCATGAAGACCCCACCCCAGATGCTCAGTAGCTGTTGGAAGGGCAGGCAGGAAGGGAAGGGCCTGAGAAGGCTGAGAACTGTAGGAGGCAGTCCAGGACTTGAAGCTTCACCAGCTGGGACCAGCTGGGACCAGCTGGGAAAGGAGGGCACAGCTGTAGTCCTTGGGGACAGAGAGGAACAAAATCACATGGAAACTCAGGGTCTCAGGACCTTCCAGTGCCTGAGGTGTGAATAACAAGGTTCAGCTCTTTGAAGAATGGGGGAAAAATCACAAGTCCACCACACAGTGAAGCAGGGATCCACCCCTAGGACTGAGACATATTCATGGCTCTGAGAGTTCACTACAGGGGGACCCATAGGGTGAGCCCAGCTAAACAACGCCATTCATCGTTGCTCGTGGGTCAGACTCCTCAGAGAAGCAGGAAGGAACTGAAGCAGTTGCCTGGAGCAGCCAGACTGAGCCCTGTGGCATGTGAGCTCGCTGTCTGTACTTGGGTTTATAAAGTAGGCAGTTAAAAGATGGAGGAAGAGTCAGCAGTCCATGGTTTATTTATGCCCCACCCTTAGAGCTCCCCCTTCTGGCAATGGTCAAGTCACTACCTCCATGGACCTATTTCCCCTGAAGCTGAAGAAACTGGGCTGGTTAGGCAGGCACCATGCCTCTTGTTGATGTAGGGAGCCCAGAGGGCACTCGCCGCGATTGCGGGTTTGTATGTTCTGAACAAAGATTTGGACAGGGGCCAACAGAGATAGTAACAAAAGAAAGAGTTTATGGAGGAAGAAAGGCACTTCTGAGGGTGGAAGTAAGACAGATCTTGAGAAAGGCAAAACCCATAATGGGCCCTGGCTCTAGTCTTGTAACCTTTCCATGTGTCATTTATATACCACATGCTCCTGCACAGAGATATTTTGTTACAGGCAACCCTTAGTGGGAAGGAGTCCAGTCTTTTCCCTGTAATTGGTCTCTTTCCTATCCTATTTTTCCTTCCTTACTTCTTCCTTCCTTCCTTTCTTATAATTTTCACATTTTATTATTTTTTTTCAAAAGCACAAGTTCAGTAATTTTGATTCTCTGAGGAGTTAGGGAAGGGACCCAGGTCTTTTTTTGTTTTGTTTTGTTTTTGTTTTTTTCGAGACAGGGTTTCCCTGTAGTTTCTAGAGTCTGTCCTGGAGCTAGCTCTTGTAGACCAGGCTGGCCTCGAACTCAGGGATCCGCCTGCCTCTGCCTCCCGAGTGCTGGGATTAAAGGCGTGCGCCACCACCGCCCGGCCGGGACCCAGGTCTTACATGGAAGGCTCTGAGGAGTGAGCAAAAAATTAAAATGACTCTAACAGCATGCTAACCTAGAACAACAGTATTAAGAGGTTCACTTTCTGTATGTGACTAGTGACATCGAGGGCAGTGTTAACAAGGTGACAGTGTGGGACATTAGAACCCTCCTGCATTGTTGTAGGGGTTGAGACCAACTGTCTCATCCATCAGCACAAAGTGTACTCAGATCCCCTTCCGGAACATCCCCCGTACCTTGCTCTCTTGTTGTATGTGTTCCGTGATTGGAAAGGCCAGGTAGAGGGACCATGTCAGGGAAGGCAGCACTGAGACCTCACCTGTGACAGTGCTATCTTAGGAGTGACAGGTGACAGGAGACACTGCTGTGTTCCAGAGCTTCTCTTCTCATGGATGTCTAGAAGGACAGGGTCAGATCTGCTGGATCTGACGAGGCAAACGGATTCATTGCATAGGGAGTCTGTGAGGATCTATCTTAAAAGGCAGTGAGTCGGGAGAAAGAGCTTCTTTCTCTCTGCCCTTGCTGGTATGGATTCTCTTCAAGTCACGGTACCCAAGTTGGGGTTCAGGAACTTGTTCCCAGTCCTACTCCTCTGCACCATCAGATAGGAATCTGGTGCCTGAAATGGAGATGAACAAAGAAAATTCAAGGTGTGTGTGTGTGTCCATCCATCTGTCCATGTATCCATCTGTCTGTCTTGAGGCTGTCAGGGCTTTTGTCACAGAGGCATTTGTCAGAACGTGAATCCTGCTAACAAATTACGCTAGCAGACTGGAACCAATGTACGAATAATGGGCCCCAGAGCTCAGGTCAAATGATGCAGTCACAGCGCCTGGGGCATCTTTGTAGTTAGGAAAGTCAGGGTCATGGTGCCCCAGGATCGATTCTCTACAAGGTTCTATTCTGCAGCAAAGACTGGATCCCACCTGGCTCTGCCACATCAGTGCAGCACCATGCCAGGAAGACCAGTGGGGTTCTGTCCCTGTCTCCACAGGCTGACATCCTGAGTAGTGTCCGCATAGCCATCACCAGCCGTCACAGAACAGAAGCCGTTAGGGTTGGGCTCCTCCGGAATAAAGGTTCTGTGAGTGTGTGCATATGTGCATGTGTGCATGCCCTGAGCGAACACCAATAACACATCTGAGGTTTGGGCACATGATACAGTTTGTGCATCCTTGGAGACAGGTGTGTGTGTGTGTGTGTGTGTGTGTGCGCGCGCGCGTATATGCATGTGTGCCACCAGGAAGGTCAGTATCCAAGTGTTGTGTATCTGAGTGGAAGTACATGTATGGGAAAATAGAACAGGGAGGGAAAGTGACCAGTCCTTTTTTCCCCTCTTCATTGGGTAGGAGCAAGGGATAACACTAGGAAGTGGGGATACAGTGTGAATACAGGTCCCTTCCCCTGAGCCCATTATTGGGTGTGATGAGGGCCTGCTGAACACCTGGCTTTTCCTGGAAGTTTCTGTCAACCAGTAATGTCTGAAAAACAGAGGCCTAGTAAGCAAGGGTTTGCACTGCATTCACCAGAGGGGTCTGATTCAATAAGAGAGCCAGAAACAATCCCCATGTGACCCTGGGCAGTGATGCTCAGCAGGGCAGAGGACCCTTCCCTGTCCGTCAGTCCATCCCCAAACACTGAAACCTGGGATACTCCGTCTTCTCAGAGGGGCTCTGGGGCAATCCAGGGCCGCATCAATGTTGGATGAGCCCGTGCTGTGTCTGCAGGGCCTCGGCACCATCCTCCTCAGTCTCACTTGTAGTGTAACTTGAGAGCAAGTGTACCCGCCCATCCAGGGACTTGCGATCTTATTGCCCAGTGTCACCTACGAGGGAGCAGGGGCAGGGGTGCGGAGGCTGGACAGGCTTCCCGGTAGCTATGTGTGTCCCTGGTGGTGGTGGGAGTCCAGTAGGACCCAGCCTCACCAGGCTGGTAGTGCCAGCCTGGCCTCTTCTTGGCCCCTGGCTCTTGGTGCTGGGTTACACGTCCTCCTCCAGCCTCAGGGCACCTCGCCTTCCCCGGGTGTCATCTGTCTGTTGATTTGTCCCTGGGGTGGTTCAGCCCCATTCACCCCTATCCCCACCCCTTGCTCAGGGGATTCCCTGCTGGAGAAGGGGTTGGAGGAGCAGCAGTTAGACCAAGAGAGACCCCCCTAGAGGAAGAAAGGGGAATAACAACAGCATCCGAGCCTTCTCAGCAGGTGAGTGTCCCCTGTCTTGAGTGCTGTGGGCCAAGAGGAGGAGCACAGCTCCTGACTCCAGACCGCTCTGTCCTAACCCTGACCATACCATGCCCTAGGAGATCTCCGTGAGTGTGCTGGTAGTTTGTGAGCACCCTCTGTGTGTTGGCAGTGTGTAAGAAGAGGTTATGTCTTCAGGATGTACTGAATCAGGGCATTATGGCCAGCGGACAAATGCCTGCTTTTGTAAAGAGTTTACTGGGGGCACTGCTAAACCTATTTGTTTAAATACTATATAGCACTTTCTGCAATCTGGAGCTAATCGGGCTCACAAGTCTAAAATATTTATTCCCTGGCCCTTTAAGAAAAAGCTTGCAACCCCATTAGCTATTCCCCTGAGGCTGCCCTGCTCTGCCCCACAGTGGCCATTCTCTCCTGTCCTCCCATAGCTGCCACCCTACTCCCTGGGCAACCCTCGCCCATCCACACAGTGGATATACCCTCTGCTGAGTGTTCACCACCCCTGGGAACATGACCTCAGGGACCAATCAGCTCTGGTGGTGAAGTGAAATAGGGCAGTAAGCACCCCAGAACCCAGCAAGTTCAGGGCTGAGGCCTCAGAAATCAGATAATTTGACAATGTCAAGTATAGCTTCCCTGGACCCCCAAGTCAGTGTTGGTACTTGTAAGGCTGGGGAGGCCAGCTGAGATGGGCTCTGGTCACTCCCTGCGAGCCCGACCAGGAGCTGGTGACAGCTGGGGTCTTGCTGAAGGAGTAGAAGACACTGTGGAATAGAGAAATGTAGAGAAGGCTGCAGAATGTCCTGAAAGGGGACCTGGGACCCAGCCCCTCCCTACCTGCTGCCCTGCTGTTCCCATACCCTGGACCCCATGCTGGACCCTTCCCTCAAAGCTCAAAGCTTTTGTGAACAAAACAAAAACCCATTTCCTAGGCTTTCTCTTTTCGTTTGAGTTCGGGATGGGGACAGGTAGGGAGG
Organism: Arvicola amphibius; assembly: GCF_903992535.2. Taxonomy (NCBI): domain Eukaryota; kingdom Metazoa; phylum Chordata; class Mammalia; order Rodentia; family Cricetidae; genus Arvicola; species Arvicola amphibius. The sequence continues at coordinate 110,454,313 of NC_052047.1, forward strand.
AAAACACCACTTCTCCTGAAGCTGCATTTCTGCGTGACACCACTAGGTGGCACTCGAGGTTCCAGCTCCTCACGGTTTTTCTGTCTCTTGCCACCATTCACACAGATCCAGTTACTGTGGTCACAGTGTGAACCCCCTGGCCTGACCAGCTCTGTCTGTCCTGGGGCTTCTTCCAAACACTTCCAGACTTGTGTCTCTGAGTGTTTCCTTGAGTAAAAACCATCAAAACCCACCTGTAGTTTAATTTTCTGCCTACTTATCTGTCTTCCCTTAGGAACTCCCAAAGACATTCTGAGTCGGCCTCGGCCAGGCACAGTGTAGACAGTGGAGGTGTTCGGTGTGTCCGGTGTGTGACCCACCAATCACTTTATCTTAGCTGTCTAGCCTGTGCTTCCTTAGTGTCCAGCAGCCCTGTGAGAAGCGAGGCAGAGAACACAAGATATAGGAGCGGTGTTTCCCCCTCTTGCTTGGGTCAGGGTGGTGCCAGCTTTCTGGAGGTCCGGATATGGGATGAGAAGCTGGGAGGCACTACAGCTGCTTACGGGGACCAGAGGCATAAGCTGGGAGCCTGTCATGGTTCCACTTGTCTCACTTGGTCACAGCTCAAGCCAGTGCAAGAGGCTCCTCATCTAACTAGGTGTCTGGAGGTCCTAGGCATCACTTTGGAAGATTGTACTTTTGCTGTGTATGGGGTGGGGGAGGCACCACTTTTGACATGGAGGAATCATGTCAGCAGAGATCCTAGATCAAGAGAAAGAACACTGTGAGTGAGGCCAGAGGTAGAACTCCGTTCAGAGACTGGGAACAATGGCGAGTCCCTCAGGAAGAAAGGTGGGTATCCTGTCCACTGTATCCTATCACACTGGCAAAGTCCAGGCCAGCTTGCTCTCTTGAGCACAGCCCTAGGAAAGAACCCGTAGTTGGCATGCAGGTGCCATTTCTCTGTCTAGAACCGGGCTCCAGAAGAAGACTGGCATCACTCACCCAGGTAATTACTGGTTTGGGTTCGATTTCCATTCAAAACAGTCATCCCAGCCTGAGCTGGTGTCAGATCTGAAGAGTGATTATTAGGAACACTTATCAACAGCTTCTCAGCTCCGAGCAATTACAGCCAACCTGCTGTTCCGGGGAAGTCATGCAAGACTGCATGCAGCCTCTTCCCTGTGCACCCCCTTACTCCCTCTCTTGTTTTCCCTCCCTCCTCTTAGCAGCCAACCTGAGGGAGGGCAGGAAGGGGGGGCCGGGCACCTGTGCTTCCCAGAAGCTCTCTTCTCCCACAGAGGCATGTGATCCTGCATCCAGTACACTCAGAACTGAGACGAATCTGTGCACTTGGCAGATGGTGGCTCATGTACTGTTGTGTTGTCACATGGTATGTTTTCAGCAGAGTCAGAGTCCCCACTCCTTCAGGGCCAGACAGAGACGACGTGAGAGAGGCATTTATCGCTCGTGCATAATTGAAGGGATCTCTAGAAAGCCCATGAACTAAGCCAGATATGGTAGCCCAAATGTCTGTTATCGCAGCACCCCGGGGGCTGAGGCAGGAGGACTGCCACAAGTTCAAGGCCAACTTGGTACTTACAGTAAGTTACAGGCTAGGCCAGACTTAGATAGGAAGACCATGTCTAAAAAGAAAAAACTCATAAATCAAAATAAATAATATTTTTATGTAATCTATGAAAAATAATCAAGAGCCAGTGAGGTGGGTGCCAAGCTTGATAAATGTCCAGGACACGCATGCTGGGACTAGAGAGCTGGCTCCCCCCAGCTCTCTTCTGGTTTTCACGGCATGCTGCAACACAAGTGTACCCACATATTACGTAATTGTTTTAAAGTAGCAAAACAAAATGAACGCACTAACATCCCAAGGAAGGGAAGCCTGGATTTGGCCTTGCTTACCCAGCTCCACTATTTTTAGCCAGTGGTTTAAAATTTTAATCTTTAGTTGTGGACATGAGTGTTTCTTTTTATTTAAGCATATACACATCTTTAGCATGTGATTGAATTCTGCTTGTCTCTTTCAGCCCAGCTGACCCGGGCCTTGCCACTCTAACTTCCCTCTGGGAACTCACCCCTGTCCCTTCAGCTCTCCTGTCCCACCCCCATAGCTGTGTACCTGTCCCTCATCCATCCATCTGGGTATGCAGGTTGCCATGGTAACTGGAGGGCAGCCCATGCTGGTGGTTTGCCCCTCCTGTAAGCAAGTCCAGCCAGGGCATCACAGGCAAACGTATAGCATCCCTGGCACAGGTATAGAAAGGGTGGCGAGAGTGCGTGTGTGCAGACATGGAGAAAATTACACTCGCCTGAATTCTTCCAGGGAGAGGACAGCATGTGGCTGAAGGAAGACAGTGAGGAGCCCATTGTGACTAGGAGGTGAACCACTGAAAGAGACATGGATGTGTGCTAAGCAGCCTTCTGCAGAGGGTAGGTCTTGTTTGTTAAAGGGCTCCTGTTGTGCTAGAGAGTCTCTGTCAGAGAAGAACCCCCTCATTCTGGCATCCCCAGGCTGTACTCACCTCATCTGAGGACTGAGCAGCATTGCAGAAAGATCAATGTCAATGTGTTGCGAAGAGGCCAAGACTTGAGGCCTTGTTATGGGGAGGCCTGGGCCTGGGTCATTAGACCACTCAGTGTCAGGATGCCTGCCATGGTGAGGCAGATGAGCGACAGTCTCGGGTGACATGCAGAGAAACCTCTCTGTCTTCCCGCTAATCCCATGATCTCCCTTCTGAGCTGGCTCTTGGCGGTAGGAGGTCACTGTGCCCCTCACATGTAGGAACGAGCATTGTGTTCTTCCTGCCCACTCTACCACTATAGAATGAGTTGCCAAGCCTTGGCTCGGCTGTGAAATATTACTAGAGCCCTCCTTAGAGGGTTGTGCTCCCCACTAAGGAAGGGAACGCAGAATACTGTGATAGCTCAGACTCACGTTCTGTGCGGCCCTGGAGGACAGATCTAGAACACAAGGGAGGTCTTTCTGGGCTTGAAGCAGATCTTGCTGAGTATAGACCTAGATGCTGACGTGTACAGATGAGGTTTTAGAACCACTACCCATCTCCTCAGGGTCAGGGGGACTGCCTGCTCCTGGGAGGTGTGATCTTGGGGTGTGCAGTTTACCTAGCTGCTGGGAGGCCTGAACCTGGAGGTATGGGCTTAGCCAGCCCCAAGCTTCCTTCTGATGTCCTTCCCTAATCCTCCCCAGGGTGTCATGGGCAGAAGCCTCAGTAGCAACTGAACCTGGAGCAGCCTCAAGGTGAAAAGGATGGGCTCCCCACCACCACCCCAGAAACTGGCTCTTTTATGTGGTCTGCTTCTCCTGGCTTAGCACTTTGGACTGGGCAGGAAGGGACCAGGAAGGACTTGAGAAAATGCTGATCTGAATATCAGTTCTAACTGGAAGTTTCTGTTCTGCTGAAATAGGACAGAAAACATCTGGGATTGGGGGAAGCTTATGAAAGATGAAATCTCTCCTTCCCAGTTCAAGCACACCCACCAGACTGTTCCGTGGAGGAGAGGAAGGTGGGAAAAGCAAGAAGCTAGGAGGGGGTGCCTTGACAGGCTGGCTCGTGTCATTCCCACTCCCACCTGGAAAGGGCCCGTACTCAGGGCAGTATTCAGAGGTTTGGCTCTGACCTTCCCTCCCTTTGGGCCTCACTTTCCCATCTGTAATGCTTGGGGTGGGTGAGGACTCATCTCAGTTACAGTCTGTGATGCTCTTGTGTTCTGCAGTGGAGGAGAGCTCGTAGAACGGGCTCACTGTTTGTCCTCCTTTAATCTGTCTGCTGTGAGACTAGAGACCCAGGTCTCAGGAGTCCCATTGGGGTGGGGTCAGCACCATATCTGGGAATCACGTTTCTACTTCAAAATTTGAAGTTACATCCCAAAGATATGTTTTAGATACTTTTATTAGAAATTCTATTTTTATTAGAATTAGAATTTTTATTAGAAATTCTAATAAAATCTACAGTTCATTAGAAATGTTATTGTTGCTAACCCTTGATGGAAATCAGGATATAATATTTACGGGAGGAAGGGTGGGGAAGAATAAGAAAGGAAGTGGGTTGGAAGAAGGCAGGGGACAGTGTCCCTGGGAGGAGGCTGGAGATTGACAGGGACATCTGAGGAGTTCAACAGGACAAGAAGGGGACATGAACAGACTGGCGTCAGACAACTTCCCCTGGTACCCCTGGAGCATGGAGTTGAGGGGAGGCATTATCCTGATGCTGAGCAGCTGGAGAGGAGATCCTAATCCAGACTTAGTCTGGGGGGAGGGGTAGATGGAGTTCAGAGATGCTAACTAAGTGGAGAACATCAGAATGTTCCATGGTAGACCAAGGTGGACAGGGCAAGGCAGGAAACTAAGATGGTGCCACAGTGGCCTGACTGGGGTCATTCACAGAGATATAAGCTGTAGGCTGAATGGTTAGGCACCTAGGTAATCGACAAAGGCGCCCTACAGTGGGAAGTAGGGTGGCACGCAGGGTGCTGGGTCTGCAGAGCAGGTAGGGAAAGGGTTTAGAGACAGGGAGAGGCTTGCAGCCTCCAGGTTCATGTGCTCTCAGGGTCAGGGTTGGTGAGAGTGGAGCTGTGAGGACATGTGGTCAGCCTGTCTGTCTCCAGTGGAGTCAAGAGACGTCAGGCCAAGGACTCAATGAATCTGGTTCCCATTGGCTTCTGAAGGGCACATTGTGTGTTCTCCACCCCAGATCCTGCCCTCTGACCCAGAGATCGCCACAGAGAGGGCGGCAGTGACAGGGCCCTCTCTCTGGGACCTTCCAAATGAGATCTTTTACTTAAGTGCACTGTGTGCTGCCCAGTTTACCATAGTAACCTATAGATACAGTGATACATGGTCTCTCTGTTGCCATGGAAATCAACAGTTGGCTGTCCCTGTGTGGCATGGCCACTGAGACCTTGAGAATTTAGTCTAGTCTTAAAGATCTTAGAAGAGATACCAGATCAGAAGGGTTTCTGTGTCCCATTAACCAGTGTTGGTGGTTGTTAGTCTAACTGTTGCCACGATGGTAAGGGAAGACACCTCTGTCAACAGTCTTCAGGGCTTCGTGTACAGTCCAATGCAGGACCAGCCCCCAACCTCACTCCAGTCTCTGGCCATCATGGGACCAGGACCTCTTTTCTTTCTCTCTGGGTTTGCCCTCCTTCACCCAGACAAGAATTTTGTTCCCAGGAGGCACTCCCCGACCCATGGGATCTCGGCATTCAAAGCAGAACAGGAAGCCTGGGCCCCTGAAACGGGGCCACCGAAGGTAAGCAAGCCCTTGAACTCTCTGCCTTTGGCCCATGGACCTGCCCTTGTATCTGCTCCACCCACCACTCACTGGTCTCAGAACCAGTACGGTTCTGAGTTCTCCTCCTCTCCCTTGTCACTCACTTGGAGTCCCCAGACTCACACCACAAAGTCCCCTGGGCTCTAAACGTGGTCAAGGAGGTCTGCACCCTAGGATCTGAATAGCACCTCAGGGATCCTCTACCACTCGAATGAAAACCTCCCCCCATGCCTCAACTCTTCTGGTTACCTTCTGCCTCTTTGGGTGAGCTCCCCTATCCAGCTTCTGCCTGTTCTCCATCACCCAGCCCAGCTTCACCCCCACAGCCAGTCACTGCTATCCTTGATCTGGTCTGCCTACCTTCTAAGTAGACCCAGAGAGTGAACAACCCTGCAGAAATCCCTCCACACTGATCCATCACTTAATCTATTTTCTACTACTGAGACCGGGATTCTAAAGGAGGCTAAGTGACCACGGTGCGGCTGGCAACAAGTGGGGGTAATGCAATGAGCCAGCAAGAGCGTGGGCAGTCACGTGTTCTTTTCCTCCTCAGGAGAACATCCCGGAGGAAGTACTGGAAGGAAGGAAGGGAAATCGCTGGGTGAGCTGGCCGGGGAGGAGGGAGAGCTGGCCCTGGAGAAGGCCTTCCGGGGAAGAGGTTGTGTGGGGAGGTGGGACGGTGTAGGTGGTTGTGTGGTCATGCCGTGGTGTGTGTGAGAGGTGGGGTTTAGGGAAGGGTGTAAGTCTATATTACTTTGGCTACTGTGGGCTTTGCTCCTGTCAGATCCTCTGTGGTCCTTTTGTCCCCTATCCTTCCAGATGGCACTGGAAAGTCCCAGAGGCCCAGCTCTGTTTACCAGCCATTCCCGGGGCTCTCAGCTAGACCTCCCCAGGGATGAGTTATCATCAGTTTGTAGTTAGTCTGTGGCCTAGGGGCACTACTGACTGGATCTTGATGCTAAAGCTCCCCATCTTCTTTATCAGTGTATGCAGTCTCTGGCTCCAGGCTGGCCTCTCTACACCTACCTTTTGCAAACTACAGATGAGTCTTACCCAGGACTCTGATTAGCATGCCATTGTAGCTTACTGGTGTTGGGATCCCCAAGAGTCATTTCTTAGCCAGAATGGTGATCAGAAATTACTACCTGCAAAGGAAGTAGCTGAGCTCTGTCTGTACAAATGAAGCAAAAGGATGGGATCTCCTCCCCAGCCGAAGAGAGCCTTCCAGGAGTGCCAAGCATTGGGACATCTGGGGCCCTCTTTCCCACCCCCCAATCCCTGTGGGTGTTGGTCATAGACCATTGATGGGTTGTGTGGTGATGATACCCTAAAGAGACTTTCTGTACAGAATCGGGGGTCTCAGGCATGGCCCTGTGGCAGAGGCTTCTCATGCTCTCCTCTCTTGCACACAGCTTCAGAACAGGTTAACTCGGTGACCTAGAGAATCTCATGAAGAGAGGTATCCCCTGAGCCTTGCTCACAGGTTCCTGGGAAGAAGAGGAGGACAGGGGTGCAGCAGAGAGCCCCGAAGGGCTGCTTCTGCTGTCATGACCAATATAGCCTGTAGGACTCCTCCACCCATTTGTTGGCTGCGGCTCCTGTGTTTGGAGTGATGCAAGCTCACAAGTCTTCTGCCTCCATCCAACACCATAGATCACCAGGTCTGCCAGTGTCTTTGAGATCCTACATCCAACCCCTTGTTTAACAAGCAAAGCCAGGGCTTTGGAGCCAGGTCACACTGCAAGTTCGTGGGAGAGTCAGAACTGGAGCCCAGGCTATCTCCTTAGGGCTCTTTCTGTGCACTGAAGATGAGGGAGCAAAACTTACTGTGTAGGAGACGTGGGGCTTCTTGGGAGTGACACTGGCCTTGTGACTGTGCTCTTGCCTTAGCTAAAGAAATACTCTAAATGATATGTGGACGTCTACAGCTGGTGGCTGGGCTCTCAAGGATTCTTGGACATAATATGTTTCTAGACTGACTTGGTTCTGGAATTTTCTACATCTCTATTTTGTTCATGTCCCATAATACCACTCTGGATCTTTTAATATCTCTTAAGGTCAAGCCAAATTTCATAATTCAAAATGGTTTCCACATTTCACCAGGCAGGAACTGAACATATAGGCTAGGAGTAGTCAGCAAAGGGTGTTCAACTTTTAGACTTCTCTTGGCAACACTGGACAAGAAAGAATCATCTTGGGCCACACAGGGGTGTTTAACCCATGGACTACAAGATGCAAGAGCAGTTTCTATGTGTATCTTGCATGACATTGTGACAGCACTAGCTATCCTGGGCCTCATGCAGCCTGCAGGCCATAGGTCAGACATCTCTAGAGCCAGTTAGGGATGTAGGAAAACAACAGAAGTCTGGCTCTTGGCCTGTCGTGTTTCATTCTAGGTTTTACAAGAAGTTTCTGAGGACATGATCACAGCACATTCATATCATGCTCTTTAAGTCTTTATCTTCAACTCCTTGAATATCATGTCCACTGGCATCTCATCATCATTTGATGAAAAGTGCCTAAGATCTACACACAATAATAATAATAATAATAATAATAATAATAGCAACAGTAATTTTAAAAGAATATAATGAACAGAGTATTAATAATAAGAGGGTAGATGGAACTCAATGATAATAATAACAACAGTAAATGTAATGGTCTAAACACTCCCAGTTAATGACCAGATTTACCAGATTGACTAAAAATAGTGTAATTATGTGCTGCCTAAAAGAAAACCATTTCAGATATACAGTCACTGGAGTTAAAAGTGAAGGCATGGAAAGAGATGCCACCTCTGAATATTTTGGGGTCTAGAGAGCTGGCTCAGTGGTTAAGAACATTTACCGCTCTTTCCCAGGACTGGCACATGGTGACTTCCAGCCATACCTGACTCCAGTTCCCAAGGGTCACTCTTCTGTCCTTTGCAGGCACACATGTGGTGCATATACACACATGCAGGCAAAGCACTCATACATGAAATAAATACATCTTTAATTTTCACTTTATTCATCTATTACCTGAGAGTTTCATATGGGTCTGCAAGGCATTTTGATCACATCCCTCCTCACTTCCAACTTCTCATATGCCCCACTCCCAGCTCCATACCCTATTCTAATTTGGTATGCCTCTGAGCCCTTGATTTCTTTGCACCCTATGCATGCTTTCTTCCTCACTGAAGCTGTGTTGGTTCATTGAGACCTTCAGCCTTCCTGTGTTGTGGTTGCTGCTGTTGCTGTTGTTTTTATGTGTATGGGTGTTTGGCATACATGCATGTCTGTGGACCACTTACATGCCTAAGGCCCATGGAGGCCCAAAGAGGGCATCAGATCCTTAGGAACTGGGGTTACAGGTCAGGTCCTCCACAACTAGAGTTACAAACAGGTGTGAGCTGCCATGTGTGTGTTAGGAATTAAACTCAGGTCCTTGGGAAGAGCTGCCAGTTCTAACCACCTAGCCATCTTCCTAGCGCCTCAAATTCCCAATTTTAATCCTCACTCTGAGTCAGCTCTTGTTCTTCTTTTATGTGGAAGCTCCAGCTTAATGTTACAGCAACTCCCCATCCTTAGAGGGTAGCTGCCTGCCTTTGTAGTCCGAGTTCCCAGGAGTCACCAGCCGTGCCTGCAGCTCTCCAGTCCCCCACAGCTCTTCGAAGTTCTCACAGAACACCGCTTTCATTGCTTACACTCCCCACTCGTCCTCAGCTGCCAGCAGACTCCGACTTTGCAGAGGGGAGGATGTTCATCAGGAGGAAACTTCTCTCCACTCTTCCCTGGGCCCCAACTTCCCCACACCCATGGCAACCTATGCCTAAGCTGCTGACACACTGAGGGATAGGTGTCATTCTCTCTTTTAGCCTGGCCACCAGCGACCTGATAACCCTTTCCGTGTCCTCTGATACCCCAGCCTGTTCCACTTCCTATCCACACTTTCAGAGTGTGCTCATGCTCCGCTTTCCTGGCACCTTCTCAGCAACACAGTTAAAAACAGCCCCCAGTACCTCAGTTTTATGAAGTCCCATCTCTCCTCTCTCTATTGATGTCAAAGTCAGGGCCTGTCGGCTCACTTCTTGTCTGCTGAGCCCTCTGTCAGCTCCAGCCTGGCTTCTGCTCCCACTCCTCCACCCGTGGTTCTGTTGTGGGCAATCACCACTTCCTGTTTTGCCTGTTGGCAGTCCTGGACATAACGCAGCACACCCCACCTCTCGGGACCCTCTTCCTCTGCTGTCTGTGACCCTGAACTGCCCTTCTTTGCTGCCCACCTCTCTAGTGATTACCTCTTCAGCTCTGATGTGATAACTTCTGTCTTGGTTTCCCTTCTCCCTCCCACTTGTTTCTGGTGATCCTGTTAGGGAAAATAACTTCTGCTCTGGTTTTGGGCTGCACGCTGCACCATGCCCGAGAACCTTTTCCTTCGCTGGCATTTTTGGGTGGATCACTTCTTGCTTCGTGTGTATTGAAGTTCCCTTCTTAGGTATATAAACGTTTGGAGTTGTTGTGAGCATCAAGGAGTTCACCTTGTATCAATATGGACATCCTTGATTCCAGAGTGGATTGCTTTGAAACCTACTTAGCCGGCTATTAATATACTCTTCACTCCAGTTTTGACTTTATTGGTATTGGCCCGGGCATCTTTCTCCACGCTTTTTACTTTTAACCTCACCAATTTTATACCTGAAGTGCTTTTTTCTTTTTGTGGAATTGGTCATTCCTTCTACCTTATGTGGGCTCTAGGATTCAAACCCAGGTCTCCAAGTTTGTACATAAGCACTTTTACCTGTTGAGCCGTCTTGCTAGATCCAGCCTGTTTTCGGTTCCTTTGCTCTCTCTGCCATTAGTTTTTGTTTTGTTTTGTTTTGTTTTGAGACAGAGTCTCTCTATATAGCCTTGGCTGCCATGGAACTTTCTATGAAGACCACACTGGCTTGGAACTCACAGAGTCACCTGTCTCTGACTGTCTAGTGCCAGGATTAAAGGTGTCTGCTACCACACCTAGCTGGCTTTCAATTTTTAACTTCTTCTACCAAGTTACTTCAGTTATTATTGTTGTATATGTTTGGGGATTGCATTTGTGACACAGAGCAAAGGAAGCAGGTGGTATCTGCTGCAGGTTTACTGCACTGAGTCTGTAGATCAATTTAGGGAGCATTCTAATATCATTTTAAATGATCATCTGATCCATAGTGTGTGTGTGTGTGTGTGTGTGTGTGTGTGTGTTATAAATGCTCATGTGTGAACAGCTGCTCACACCCAGAGGAGAACGTTGGACGTCCTGCTACACTGTTCTCTACTTCATCTCTTTGAGACAGTGTCTCTCTCACCGAACCTGCAGCCAACAAACCACTCCCTCCTGTCTCCACCTTTCACAGCACCGAAGCTACAGGCATGTGCATGGCCACATCAGCCGTTTCTGTGGTTCCGGGATTTGAACTCAGGTCCTCATAGTTGCACAGCAAACTCTGTTGCTGACTAAGCCGTCTCCCTAGCCCAAGCTTGAAGCTTTCAATGTATAGTTTTGAAATTCTTTTTAAAAATCATCCCACAGCATTTTATTTTTTGATGCTGATAAATTGAATTGTTTAATTTTTGGCTGCTTATTGAATGTGTATAAGAACGTAACTGATTTTCTGTGTTGGTCATTTGTTCTGAACAGTGTTTGCATTTGTGTATTAATTCTAGAGTATTTTAGTGAACACAGTCAACTTTCTTAAAACAGAATCATGTCATCTACACATAGAAGACAGTTTTCCTTATTCCTTTCTAGTCTGGGTACGTTCCTTTCAGTTTTTTTCAAACCATCTTGGGTAGAACCTCAAATGGGTAAGTAGATTTGTCTTAATCTCTGGGCAGATTCATTTGGCTTTTTACCTTTGGTGTCTTGTTAGATGTGGGTTTTTCATAGATTTGCCTTATAAATTAGGAGCCCCCTTCTATTCCTGCTCTGGTGAGTGGCCTTTTATCATGAGACGGTATTGTTTGGTGGAATGCTTTTATTTTGCAGTGATAATATAGGCTTTACTCTTCATTATGTTTATATTGTGTTTTCTCTTAATTGGTTTTTGCATGATAAGTCAATTTTGCATTTCTGGGATGTATAATCTTGATGTTGCTAGTTTCAAGTTGTTAGTTAATTTTTTAAATGAGGAAAAATTTGCATGTGCCTTTCTGTTTCCCATTCTCAGTATTATTCTTATACTTAGACATATATTCAAATTATATATTTTACATATTCAACTTACCACTCTATTATCATTTGTTCTGTCTCTATAGGTCTTATGTTAAGACTTCTTCTAGTACTGATTTAATCTCTTTGTTTCTATGCAGTGAACTTTATTTTGCCTTCATCTTTGAAAGATACTTGGGCCATCAGTAGAGTCAAAATTGACAGGTGTTTGCATTTTTCTCTTAGTGCTTGCTCTAATTTGTAGTGTTTTGAATGGGAGGTTTCTGTCATTCATTCTCTTTGCAATGTAAGTCCTGCCCCTGTTTTTCTGGATGCTTTTAAGGTTTTGTCTTTATTCTTGCTTTCAACAGTTTGGTTATGAGGGTCTTGGTGTGCTTTCTGCATGTTTCTTTGGTTGAAGTTTTTAGAGATTGTCAGATCTGTAGATTGGAGAGATTGAAGCTATTATTTCTTCAGATTTTTTCTGCACCTCCCCCAACTTTAATGGAACCTGTGTAGATTACACCTGTGTATATTGTACATGTGTGCATTGCACCTGTGTGCACTGCACCTGTGTGTACTGTACCTATGTACATTTGCAGGTGTGTACATTGCAGCTGTGTGCATTGCAGCTGTATTCATTGCAGCTGTGTGAATTGTACCTGTGTTCATTGCACCTGTGTGCATTGCAGATGTGTGCACTGCACCTGTGTACATTGCACCTGTGTAGGTTATTTGACACTGTTTCTCAGTTCACTGATACTGTGGATTTTTTCCATATTTTTTTCTGTTTTATTTTCATATACATATATTTTTGAGATAAGGAGTCTATGTCTCTCAGGCTGGTCTCAAACTTGAGGTCTTCCTGTCCCCATCTCCTTAGAGCTGGGTTTGAAGGTGCAAGATTAACTTTGCTTTGGAATATGTTTTTCTGTGGCTTTGAATTCAGTGATCTTTTCTACCTTGTAGCTAATACTAGTGATACATTGTTGGCATTGACTGTAACTGTCGCTCCTCCTGTCATAGTTATAGCTTCTTTTACTTTCTTTACATGGAGTGGATTTGCAGAAATGCTTTAGCATCTTTTCTAGACTTGTGTTCTTCAACCTGTGTGCTTCACCTGCACTGCATTTACCCTCAACACTCAAATGTCTAGGGTTTTTGTTTGTTTTGTTTTTGCTTGTTTATTGGTTAGACTTTTTATTGTTTGTTTTTCTATACCAACAACCACTTTGACAACTTTCTGGGTGTCAGCCAGGTGTCTTACAGTTCAGTTCTGTTGCCACCTTGAGTCAGTGGGTTTCGCATGTTAAGAACTCAGTCCTATACCACCGCCCCTGCTTCAGAAGCTAACAAGTCTCCAGATGCCTCCTGCACTTCAAGCCAGCCGGCTAGAATTTGGGCAGCTTCATGATCCTCTGGTAACTTGCCAGAATGGAGGGTGGAACCCAGGAAAGCTGCTTTATTGACTATTACCAGTTTATTATAAAGGTGAAAACTCAGGAGCAGAAATAGAAGAGATGCATAGGACAGGTGTGGAGGGAGCCTTAGTGGCTTCTCTACTGCACCACACTCTCAGATGCTCACCAGCACGGAAGCTCTCCAACCCCTGTTGTTTAAGGCTCTGTGAGGTTCTGTTACACAGCAGATCACTTAGGCCTTTAGAGACTGGTAGCTGAACTCTAGCTCCCTTCCTCTCCCCCGATCTGAGTGTGACTGAAAGCTGTAACCCTCCAGTCACATGGTTGGTCCCGTTGGCAACCAGCCTATGATATAACCTGAAGTGGTCTGGAAGCCCACCGAGCCGCGCTGGCATAGCCCAGGTTGGTTAGAACAAGCTTCTGAAAAGGATACTCCTATCACTGGGGAAATTCCATAGATTTTTTAAAGTTCTGCAACAGGAACTGGGGGTAGGGGAAGTCCAAATATACATTTCTTCCCACACTACACAGTGATTGACTACTTCTTCTGGTTTTGGATCCTGTTTTGTTCCCTTTTTTATGTCTAGAACTTTCTGTGAACTTAATGTTGAGGCAATGGACTTCATGATATTCCTTTTAGTGATGTTGTGTTATATTTAGTGTTGTGACACACAATGGAATCCTCCGGGCTTAGTCAGACCTGAGGCTTTCCTCTCTGCATTGTGCAGTCAGAACCAAGGCAGCCTACAGGGACTGACTTGGCTCCACTCTGAAAGCAGTCCTCCTCTGAGGAACGGGTCTGTGGCCTGGGTGGAAGGAGGCCTTTCCACACCTAGAGGAACAAACTGCTCCCAGCTCTCTGAGCTTCTTAAATGTCTTTGTCTACTCTCTGGCGAGTCATTCCCTTTTTTCAGAGTTTTCTCACGTGCACACAGATTCGCGCTCAGCCAGGCCTGACAGAGCTGTCTATCTGAAGCGCTTGGTGTGTCTTTGTCTTTTGTCTTCTCTCGCATGTATAGCTCCCCTCTTTCTGATATTCTCATTACCAAATTCTGGTTGTTTTGGTCTCCTTGAGCGCTGGCCTGCATCTTCTCCACTCAGGAAGAGCACCAAACTCTGTTCAACTTTTTTTTTGTGTGTGTGTTAGAATATTTGATTTTATTTATTTATTTATTTATTTATTTATTTATTTATTTATTTATTTTCTGTTCAACTTTTCTGCCCCGAAGCTGTGGCCTGGAAACTTCAGCCGTCAGTTTGGGTCACATGTGCCCACCTTGTGTGTTGTCTTTTTCCATAACCACTGTCCTCCCCTGGTGTTTTTCCTAAGGTCTGGAAACTGCCGTTAAATTTACTCCACCTGGTTTTTCCTTGCCTTCTCTCCCCCTCCCATCCCCAGCCACTGGATCAGTGCAGAGTGTTCCCATCTTCAGCCTAAGTAGATTACAGCCTGGGCCGCCTGTTGCCTCCAGTCCTGTCTTATTCCCGTCCATTAGCCACACTGAAGTCCAGAATTCTTTTCTGTAGGACGTATGTCCCATCTCCCATTTAACGTTTTTGGTAGCACTTCCACCACCTCAGTGGCACAGAGTTCAGCACTGTGGACACCAGAGGCTCTTTAGAACTTGCCCCAGGCCAGGCGCGTCTCACCCTCTCCTGTCTTGCCACCACTGGTCTCCCCAGCTCCTGTCCTCATTTCCACTCCAATGGCTCCCTCTATGTAAATCCTGCCTCTGTTTTTACCTACGAACTGTTCTTTGTCCATCAGGATTTGCTGTCACCTCCCCCAGGAAAACTCCTTGGATATTCTCAATCACAGTGGTAAACTCCACTGTGGTTCTCGGTGTGTTACTGTGACCGTGGGTTCTACCTGGGTTCTACTAAGCCGTGAGCTCTCTGAGACCAGGATAATAACTTGTTCCACTCTGTGCCTTTAGTGGAGGGCCATGCACTGAGGAGGCACTCAGCAAAGGGGCGTGCCTTTCAGAAAAGGAGAACCAAGGCCAGTTGCTCTCAGTGGCCTGGGTGTCCCTTGGCTGTCACATCAAGCTCAGGTGTTTTAGGTAGCTTACCCTATTTAATATTCACAACATGATGAAATAGTCATTAGGCTCCCTGTGGATTCTGTGGTGCAGCTGAGGCTCGAGATTTTAACCTTGAAGTTACAGAGCCGAGCGCAGAGCCGGATTGAGCCAGTCTGCTGACTTCAGTGTTTGCTCTTAAGTTCCTTGCAGCCAGCCATCTCCAATGCTCCAGCTGAACGTGGCCCGTCCTGGGTCTCTCCAGTGCTTGCTCTCCTATGCAAACCCCAGAATGTTTCCCATTCCACAGCGCCACCAGGCAGGTTTCCCATCCCTTGTCCAGAAGAGAAAGCTGGAGCTTTCATAGTTCAGACCCTGGTCCTGGTATTCTCAACCTCAAGGGTGTCATATTGGAACCCATCCTAGACCAACTAAATCAGTCCCTCGGGGGCGGGGCAAGAACCTGTGCTTTAACCAACTGGATAGACTCTGGGACCACTGCTCAGTCTGGGAAGAGACAATAAATAAAAGAAATGGTGAGCGATTGCTGCTTACACCACTCTCACAATTCCTTTTAGAACCATGGTGGCCTCAGATAGTATATATGAATGTGTGTGTGTACACTGTATATATGCATATATACATATAAAAAACAGTATTTTAAAAACCACATGTTCATGTTAGTAAATATAGATTACCTTAAACAATATAAAGAAAAACAAAGCTACCTATAGATTTCAGTGGTTAAGAGTATATACTGCTTTTACAGAAGACCCACGTTCAGTTCTCAGTATCCACTTCGGGTTGCTCACAGCTGCCTGTAACTCCAACACCAGCGGGGTCTGACACCCCTGAGCTCTGTGTTCTCCTGCACGCATGTGCACACACACACACACACACACACACACACACACACACACACACACAATACATGTAAGTAAAAATAAAATAAAAAACTGAAAACTACCTGTACTCCCAGCCCTCAGAGGTAAAGACTCTGAGGTGATTAATTTCCATTTTAAACTGTTCGCTGGCATGTTCATGCTGTACATCAGCATACACAAATTCCAACCTTCACAGCTTCTACTGAGTTGTCTGCAGATGTGCACAGTCAGGTAGACACCGCCTGTGCCAATAGGAAGAGCGCTGACACCCAGGAGCCCCTGAGGAGATCCTTTCCGGAAACTGCACCCAGTAATTATCCTGACTTCTACCATGACATTAATTTCACCCTCTGTTCGACATTCATGCAGATGGGATGATTTGCTATCGTCACTTTAACACTGACTCACTGTGCTCAGTAGCGAGACTCATCTGTTAGGAATGTACTTCTATATGGTATTCAGGCAGGCGACTGGCACAGCGTATACCTCCATGGACATCCTTGTATGTATCTCTTGGTTCTCACACGTGCTCAGATATGTCCACGGGACGTGTTCTAGGGGCAGAATTGCGGAGCTTTAGGTTCAACTCCAGTGGCTGCTGCCACAGTTCTCCAGAATGTTCCTGCCAGTGCTTCCCGGTGTGCGTCTGGGTGGCTGCAAGCCCTGCCTGTGCTTCATCTTTGTGTTTCCACTTTGGCTATATTAGCATATAGACTTGTGCTCTCACTTTGCCTTCTCTCTCAAGTGATGAAATCGAGTATCATTCCATCGATACATTCCTAACAAATGTTACTTATGTGGCCAGTTCTGGTAACCTTAATGCACTGCAGAGACAGGGAAGTAAGTCCAAAGGCTGTTACCATGAAGTCATAACATTTTCGTTTAAAAACAATTACTCTATTTTTTCCCCTTTGGTGAAGTCTGACCTCTTAAAATAGGTTGTGTGGAACTAGGAGAGCTTAAGGAGAAGGTATTTTGCTGTTGCGCTTCATGCTTCCCGGTTGTTTCAACAACACTGCTTATGTCTGTGTTGGAGTGTAGTTTTGTGAGACCCTGCAGGTCTACTTCTGAAGAGGCCATTGTGACAAATGCAAGCTTGAATTTAGAGAGGACAGAGCCTTTCCTGGCAGATTCTTACCTCCGAGGGCTGGGCTCGTACTGGTGTGGTCCTGCTGGGAACTGTCTGTTGGAAGCGAGTGAGGGGTGAGCGCTGCAGATCGGATCCTACAGCAATGTCATTTGTTCCGTGTTGTTCTTTGTCACTGATGAAAACTTAATTTTTTAATGGGTCTAAATTCCTATTAAGCACTGTTTGAAAAACTATTTTGGATATGATAAGAATGTGCAGTCTGCATTGTTTGTAACTAGACATTTTCTGCTTGTGTGTGCATGCATTCTGGTGAAGCCACGTAAAAGGTTTTGTCATATAAAGTTATCATGTATTGTATTTTTAAGGCGCTGAATATAGCAAGTATTTTTTATGGTTGTGTGATGGTCTTGTGGATTTACTGAAATCTAAGCATCTCCTTATTTTGGTTATTTTCATAATTCCTAAATTTGTGATGAACATAATGCATAAATGTCCATGTTCTTGCAGTTATTTTCTTAGAATGGCTTCAGAGAAAAACATTAATGGTTCACAAATGTCCTTGAAAATCTTTGATACCATGTTCCTGTTCTCGTATTGGCTTCCAGAGAGCAATATGTAGGCTCTCCCTGAAGAACAGGAATTGGCTCCCTCATGGCATACCTACTAAATTTGCATGCCCTCAGTTGGAGTAGCTGTGGCCTAAAAGATGGGATTTTAAAATTTTTAACTTAATAAAAATCTGTGTTCTTTTTTTACATGATAAAACACGGCCTCTGGATTTAGGGGCAGAGCTCAGTGAGATGAGATGTCCCGCTCCCTGCAGATGACGGAAAGACATCTGCTGATGCTTTTGCCTTCCTGCTTGTTTCCTTTTGTAAATGAAACTTTAACCCACCTATTACTTGTATCTGTGTGAAATAGGGACTAGGGATAGATTTTTGTTCTTCTGAACGGGGAAAGTTGATCTCTAAACCATTCGCTGAATACCCAACATCCCTTGGGTGTGTTTGAAAGACCATCTGTGTCACACCTCTGCTGCTTTGCTGCGGTTGGTCATTCTCATGTTTGTGTTCCCATTTGGGGTACAGGTTTGTGTTGTGCAAGAAGATGCTGAAAATTACATAGATCGTTTTGGTGGCTGGCCTGGCAAGTGCCTTCGTGCTGTACCTTCTCAGAACTCCTGTGGGTCTCGGAAAACTTCTTACTCTTCCTGAGGAAGTTTCAAGTAAATTCATCTGGTTGTAAGAGAAGCTCCACTGCAGCTGTGATTAGAACATGTGGCTCTAACGCCAAGCAGGAAGAAAGGGGGCGATCGCGTCAGCTAGGCTGCAGGTGACATGGGGAGGTCATTAGATTTTTTTATTGTTTTCACACACAATGATATTTCTTGTGAGGTTTCATAGATAGTCTTCACTTAAAGATTATTTGAATACAGTGCTTTTTGTTTTATTTTAACTAGATGCTTCCACTATGTGGGAAAGGCAATAATTTATGAACAACTCTTCTATGGTTATCAGCTTTGCTGAACTATTTGTCAGTTCCAATAGTTTTCAGAGACTTACTAGATATATAAATAATAATCAGCTTATATTGGTTCTAGTGATTATATGAAAATACCCCAAAATTGTTGCATTGGCTAGAACTAACATGACGATGTTTAGTTGTATCCAATATACTTTGTCTTGTCAGATGAATACAATGCTGTTCCTTGTTTGCAAGGACTTCTCTCTCTCTGTTTCTCTCTCTCTGTTTCTCACTCCCTCTTTCTGTTCCTTCTCTGTCCCTTCCCTTTCTTCTCCTCTCCCCTCTTCTCTTCCTCTTCTCTCTCTCCCTCTCTCTCTCTCTCTCCTCCCTCCTCTCTCTCTCTTTATCTCTCTCTCTCTGTATCTATCTCTCTGTTTTCTGTTTCTCTCTGTCCCTCCCTTCTCCTCTCTTCTCATCTTCCTATTCTTCTTTCCCCTCCTCCTTCTTCCCCCCTCCCCCTCAGGCCTCACAGTATAGCCTAGGCTGGCCTACCTCACTATGCAGCATGCTAAGTTTAGAAATTTACCTATTTTTCTTTGTGAAAAAAAAAAAGACAGATCTTATAGTGATCCTATAGTGTATCTATAGTGATCACTGTGGTGATGACCGTAGCCATCATAAACACTTAGATTTTTATGGAAAGTTCATTTCATTGAGATGCCAGTCTCAATGCCTAGGAGATGGTCAGATATGCTCAGTCTCCTCTGTGTCACTTCTGAGCTTGCAAAATCCTTTCCAGGGGCTTCAGGTTCTTTAATGGCATTCCACATGCCCCCTCTTGGGTCTGAACAGAGACAGGGCCAGGGTGTGTGTGTGTGTGTGTGTGTGTGTGTGTGTGTGTGTGTGTGTTTCTGCATGTGAAGCAAGGAGTAGCTATGAAGATGAGCCCATCTGTAATCCACAAACTGGGGTGCGTATATTGTTCTGTAGCCATGTGCTTTCCTGTCGTATGCATGTGTCCCAGCATGTTCATCTAGCATCATATGTGTATGTATGCATGTACATCCCTCGGAAGCTGTGCCATCATGTGTACACGGATAATGTCTAGAGCTATTTCTGATTTGTGTGTACATTGCATACATGTTCTTTGGTGGTTGTGCCCATGCTTGGGCATACGTGTGTGTGTGTATATGTGTGTGTGTGTGTGTGTGTGTGTGTGTAAACATCATAGGAAAGCACATTTACCTGACTAAGGGAAGGCAGTTTTCAGCAGAGCCTTGCTGCTCATGTGACTTGCTTTTTGTCATTACAATCAAGCTGTCAAAGGCTCAGAGTATGAAGTGGAAGCCCCATAGGCAAGGTGGAGTGTGGAGAGGGAAGGAAAATCCTCTTGCTAATTGTGGTTCCATTTTAGAAACCCTCTGAAGAGGGGTGACCCTGACCTAGAATCCTCGTATCTGAGCTTCAAGCTCAAGGAGTAGCTTCATCCTCACTAGGCGTTCACTGGGGCCACGGAGTTGGAGCTGTTCTCTGCCCTAAGGTGTGTCATGACCACTCTGAGCCTGGAGTGCAGGCCCAGATGCTAAGCTTACATCTACTGAAAAAGACCCTAGGCTAGATTCAGAAAAGCTGACTATTGTTGCTATGGCAATCTGAAATAAGTATCTTTTGGAAGCAGCAGGATGTAGAGTGCATAGATAACAGGCAGGGCCATTGTCTGTCTCTGTCTCTCTGCTCCTCTCTCTGTGTCTCTATCTCTCTCTTGTATGTGCATACATTTTGTGTGTGTGTGTGTGTGTGTGCTTGTGTGCATGTGCACACGTGCATGCATGAGGGATGGTCAAAGAAGAGAATAAAAGAAAGAAAACAGACTTTGCAAAGGGAAATCCATGTCTCAGTGTTTCCATCTAAGACCTCAGCCATGACTCTGGATTATTGCTGACAGAACTGAAGGAAGGGATGATGTGCCGTGGGGAAGGTGTCCCTGTGTTCACCATGACCTAGTTGGAGGCTACTGTTAGAGTAGCTTGGGACCAGCTCAGTAGATATGTTGGCATCTCCCCACCGTGACTGCAGAACCCAGCCAGTATCTACTGTGTACTGTTTCCTTCTGTGCTAGCTGATGGGTGGTCCAGCAGGGACACCCCTACCCAGACCAGATACTTGGCTATGGGAACAGAGAGACACTTCCTACTACAGAACTCACTTCCATGGATGGGTCAGGGCACTGGGGCAGACAAGGACAGGACAAGAATACAGGATGATGGTCCTAGGTCCCTAATAGGGCCTGACTTTAGGTAGAGCAGAGGATTGGGACCCAGAAGGACAGGATGTGCCTTAGTTTGGTGAGCTGAAGGATAAGGACATCCACAAGGTTTGTGAGAACACCAGTGACCTCCCTCTCCTCCCTACAGGATTTCCAGCTTCCAGTAAGTAGGAGGGCTAAGCTCAGTATTCACTGCAGCCTGGGCAAGGCCCTCACACCCCACTAAGGCTTTCTTGTGGGAAAAGCTTCAGGGTACAGATAGCTTCTTTCCTCAAGGAGAGGGTGCTGGAGAAGGGAAGAAGAGGGCTGCTGGGGCCACCTGTGGTGTCTGGGTTTGGATCTGAAGCAAATGAAGGTGTTTGAATAGCCAGTAGTCCTTATCCCGTCCTTTTCCAAGTCCTCTGAGTCACCTCATGTCTTAGGCCAAGGCCTGACCTCTGGGGAAGTGGTTCCCACCTTGCTACCATCTGTTACAAGGATCCCCTCATCTCCCCACTTTGCACTGTTCCTTGATATAGTATGTAGTCTCAGAGGGCTGGCAGAGGGAAATCCCATCCTGGAACATGGGGATCATATAGGACGACCTGAAGAATGAACTCAGAGTAAGGGTGACCTACATGGATCCCTGGGACATGTGTGTAGGTGGAGAAACACAGGTAGGTGGTGAGCATGTATGTGTGATGTGTGTGTATGCCAAGAATTGGAAGATTGTGGGCATGTATACAGAAAACTTGGGAAGGTGAAATTATTATTTGATGGGGGGTGTGTATGTTAAGCATGTGAATTCCAGGTACTTGGCGTGTGTACTTGCGGTATATAATGTTATGTATGGTTATTAGGGAGAATTGGAATGATGGCAGTGACATGTGGAAGACCGCTGTCAGTTCTCTGTTGGGTAAATGAAGCATGGCATGCTACTGTGTGTGATGTAGTTTGAGAACATCAGGAATGTACATGTACCCAAAATACATGCATGGCATATCTCAAGTAATATGGTAGGTTTGGGGGAAAAGGGCTGAGGCACAGGCAGTAAAACAAGAGAGAGAGAGAGACAGACAGACACAGAGAGAGACAGAGACAGACAGACAGACACACACACACACAGAGAGAGAGAGAGAGAGAGAGAGAGACAGAGACAGAGAGAGAAAGAGAGAGAAAGAGAGAGAGAGAGAGAGAGAGAGAGAGAGAGAGAGAGAGAGAGAGAGAAGATGTATGAGGGGGAGTTTTAAGAGATGGCTTCCATCCACCTCACAAGGTGCATAGATTTTTATCTCAAGGTTGAGGAGCCTGAGCCTTGCTTGGATGACATAGAAGGGTCCATTTGACTTTTTTAAAATAGCACAAATTAACTGTACATATTAGCAGAGTTCCATGTGATAGTCCCTTGCATGAATACAGTGCACACAGTAGCAGCTCATACCCTGGTGCTGGAGGGTGAGCTGGGAGGGCTGCCCTTATGGATGGGTAATAAATCACATTCACTTCTGCAGTCGATGCATGTTGACTAGTGCTAGCCATTTGCACAGCAGAGGAGATGTTCTTGTCGTTTTGTTTTGTGACAGGTCTCACTATGCAGGCCTGGCTGGCCTGAGGTTCACTATGCAGACGAGCACCTGCCTCTGCCTCTCAGGTGCTGGGATTTATTAAAGGTGTGTGCCACCTCACCTAGCCTAGTTTTTTTTTTATTTTATTTTTAAAAGGTTTTTGTACACAATGAGGAAAATGTAAAGTAGTCCTTTAAGCCTGGATGCTGCTATGATTTTGAAACTGTATAAACTTTAAAATGAAATTACAATTAAAAATTAAAACAAATAACACACACACACACACTCAGCTTCCTCATTGTTTTAGCTTTTACTACGTCTGCACTCGCAAAGCCATGTCCACTGTGTTTGTGTGATGGCGGTGCCACTAGGATGCCATGCTCAGTACGGCTTCCTAGTGCTGTGTCTCAGCATGCTGCAGAATCAGCCCAGGGGAGAGGGCCTTCAGAGCAGGGAGTCAGCAGTCTCCGCACCCAGAATGCACTTGTTCTTTTATTGCAGATCTAGACTTAAGCAAGTGATGGGGACGTGTATCGCAGTGCAGATTAAATTCTAAAATGCTGTCGTGTTTGTAATCGCCACGTTGCGAACAACATAGATCACGGAGAAATACCTCTCCAGGACTGGGAACTGTCAGTCAGCTCAGCAGATAAGTCATTCAGGTCTCTGGGGGATGGGTGTTCTTTGTGGGTTTGCTTTCCTCTTTTGTGCTAAATTAAGTGAAAAGATCAAGCAGCATTTGAATTGGAACTAAACCCATTTATCATTGCAGCCACTGATTAGCACACGTAAAAAAATGAGGCACAATCAACAAATGCATTGATTTATGGAGTAATTCATTGTCTGGCCATATGGCATACCAGTAAAGAGTATTAGAATTTTCCCTCTTATATCCATTTATTTATTTACTTGCTTCTTTATTGTGTGTGTGTGTGTGTGTTTGTGTATGTGTGCGTTATGTATCTGGAGGTCAGAGAACAGCTGTCCACTGTCCATTTATGTCAATAAAACTTATAATAACTTATGTATTATTCACATGGACACTTTCTGGAGAGCTAGATATTAAGCTCACTATTGAAGCTGTCCTGTGGCACTTTGTAGATCTGGCATTGCCCTCACCTTCAATATGCCTCCTTTATGGTAGAGGGGATAGAGTGATGGGGATTAAGGGACAGGTACCAGTGGTAAACAGCGGTGGGAATGGATTCAGATTCCCACAAGCTGTGGTCTGTCATCTGTGACCACCCCCCAGTCACGAGTGGAGGGGCTCACTTGGAGATCCCAGTCATTTAACACTCGTCACTAAGTCCCTTCTCTGTGCCAGGCACCAGGTGGGAATTCCATGCTGGAGAAGCCAGGCTCACTGTGTGAAGGGAGCTCACAGTCCAGAGGGAGATACCAAGTCACAGCCTGTTTCTCCCTTCAGAGTGTGCAGGCAGAAGGCCCAGCTGATGCAGTGGGGGTGGCGGGACAAGAGTCTCTGACCTGATGGAGTCAGTGTGTGCAGTTCACATTAAGAGTGAAATGCCCCTGGGATTTGAATTGAAAATGCATCCATCCTCTTTCCAGGGTCCAGGCAGCGCAGTACTCAGGAACATGAATATAGACTAAGGGATGGAGAAAGAGGGGGGGCACTCTTGGAGACACACTGCTGGAGAGAGATGAGAGGGTGTGTGTGAGGCAGGGAGAGGGGAAAGCAGAGATCTGCATGGGGTGTTTGAGAAGCTGGACCACAGCTGGGGTGGGACAATGTGGAGGAGAAAGAGCAGCAGAGGCAGAGAAGAGATGGATCCAAGGCCTTGTGGAGGGGTGGGGAGAGGGGCGGGGCTTCGGATCCATGGCTGAGGGAGGAGCCTAGCCAACAAGTGATGTGTTTAGACTGATTTTTCAAAGCCGATATTCCTGAGGCAGGGAAGGTGGAAAGAGGCTAGACATGTGAGCGCTATGCCCAATCAGCAACTCTCAGATAGAGGAGTGGGGACACACAGGAAGAATCTCAGGCAAGCATGGAGCTAGCAGGAGAGGGGGTTGGGATGGCTATCAATATTACTGGAGTGATGAGGGATTAGATGACAGAGAGTAAGAGAAAGAGCGGGCCTGGGGGAACCTAAGTTTAGTTTGGGGCCTTGAGATTTCAGAGTGTTTCTGGAGGGGTTGAGAGGTATCTTGGAGTTAAGAAGGCAGCTGGATAGTAGACCAGAGCCTCTGTGGGTAGGTGGGAGACCCATGAGCAGACTATGGCTTCTTTGGTTAGATGGGAGAGCCATAGAGTAGACCAGGGTCTCTGTGGGTAGATAGGACACCCATTGAGTAGACAAGAGCCTCTGTGGGTAGATGGGAGAGCCATGGAGTTCCAAGATCACTAGGGAGATCACAGAATGGGAAGAGCTACAGAAGAAGCTCTAAGACCTAATGTTGAGGGCCAACTCAGGAGCCCCATGGACCTCATTTCTGGGGATAGGTGACATAGATGGTAGCCCCTCCATGCAGTAGAACTAGAGATTGGGTAAGAAGAGAAGGTTATGGGGAGTTCAGAGCCATCAGGGAGGCTACTGGCTGCCTTAGAGCAGGACCTGGAGACCACATGGTTAGGCCAGTCCTAGCTCTGCTACCAACTTGCTGTGTGACCTTCGGCCAATCACTGCCTACTCTGAGCCTCAGCTTCTTCGTATGAAAATAAGGTTGGATCGAACCAATGATTTTCAAATGACATTTAGAGCCCCCAGTGTCCTCCAGAACATCTCTAAATAAGTGCTGTGTGGGGGAAGGGAAGATAAGGAACACCCACTGCTGCCCCACCCCAGCTGCATGCAGAGCTGTTTGGTTAAGTTTCCAGTTGTCCTGCCTATGAAAGGGAGTACACCAGCTGAAAACTACAGGGCCAGAGAACTCCAGACATTGTGGCACATAGTGGGGATCTGTGAGTCCTTGATGGAGATGGAAATGGAAACCCAAAAAGCACAAAAAGAAAGCCAGCTAGTCTTGCTGGGCTTCAGATACCAAGCGAGTGTCCAGGCCCATTGCCATCATGACAGTCACAGCAATATTCCCTCTGTGTAGTATATAGGAATTTGTCTCCTCCCTTGGCTGGTAGGTCAATATATATATATATATATATATATATATATATATATATATATATATGTTTATATATATATACACACACATGTATGTATGTATGTATGTATGTATCAGTGAAGTGACCCCCGCCCCAGTGAGGCCCCACTCCTGTGCTCATGACAAACCACAGCATGATACCAGGAAGCAGACCATCTGACTCCCTTGCTTTGACAACTCCACTGCGTCCCTACAGACACACAGCAGAGATTCCTGGAACAGGAAGCCAGAACTTAGCTCTTAGGCCTGGCCTGTGTGTGGGAGGACTCCACAGAGGGTGTCCTGTTCCCCCTTGGAAGCTTTCCTTGAGCCTTGCTGATCGCTAGGTACCAGCTGGGGCCTGACACACAGGTGTGTGACGACTATATTGTGGGAAGGGAGGTTGATGGAGGAGCCCCATGATGAATCAGAGAAGCCAATACCTGACTCTCAGTCCTCAGGTGGGGCCTCAGAATTTGGAATGGACTGAAGACCCGACCCTTGCCCTGGGGTCCTGTGAGGGAGGAGAAGGAGGACAGAGGTCAGCTTGAGGGACAAGGGATCGATCGTGTTGCTTGTCTTGTGTCCTTCCTGTCCAGGTCATGTTCTATTTCCTGGAAGGCAATTCCATCTTAGTCCTGCTATCTAGGGGGTCCGAATGTCTAGGCCTGACCACTCCAGGCTCTGAAATCCCAGGCTCCAAGACAATACTTTTAGGGGGAGCTCCAGGTCCTCGTAGCTTTCTTGTTCCCTCAGGAACAGCCTAGAGGGAGATCACAGAACCAAGTGGCCTTCTTCCTGTTCCATCAACAGCACCTCAGATAGGGCTCAGAAAGTCTCTCTAGGAACCCTGGGAAGACCCTGTCCCCTCAGTTCTTTTCTGTCCTCTTCTGTTCTTTGTATCCCAGGACCACAAGGAGGCTGCCACTGGCTCTCACTTGGCAGGGAGGTTGGATGGGGACAGGGTGACGACTCATGGTGTTTCCTGACAACAGGCCGGGGGACGCAAGCACCAATGTGAAGCTGAAGAGAGTCCTGGAGACAGGGGTCGGTGAGACCGAGTCTGCCCAGGCCACACCAGTGGGCGGGTTGTGGCCCTGGGCCTGGGGAGGGTCGCTGTTTGAGAGGCGGACGCAACTTTATAAAATGACTCCGTAAGTATGGCCGGGGTGAGTGTGGTCACAGGCTCCCCCACTCTCAACCTGGGACAAGGGCAGGGACTAAGAGACCCTGCATTAGGCAGTGGGGGACTCCAAGGCTCAGGCTCTGGCAGAGCACAAGCTGGACCCTTTCTTTTCTTTGGGCCTGTGGAGGGGCCCTCTGGGGGCATGTTTCAGGTTACTAGCTGAGACATCCCCTGAATGGTGCCTGTGTTACCTGTGTGGGTGGGGTCTCTCTGTCAAAACTGCCAGCTGCAAGTTGGCTCTCTCAGAAGCTAAGCGCCTTAGAAAAGGCTCATACCCTTGTTTAGCAACCAGGCTCTACAATGATGGTTTGCACCATGGAAAAACCACTGGGAGAGTCTAAACAATGCACATGTCCAGCCTCACTCCCAGAGAGTCCAGGGTGGAGCCCATGATTCCCTAGACCCCTCGAGGAGGCCACCTGCCCTGAGTCATGTTTGGGGTATACCTCTCCTGCTTCTGGAAGACATTCTGGTCACTTGGACTTTTGTATAGGAGAGAGATCCAGAGGTATCTGAATAACCTCTTCCTGCGGCCCAGAAGAAAAAGAAAGGCGTGGTGGCTGAAGGAGGAAGGCTGGGGGGTGTCTGGACACCACAGACAAGGGTTGCTGCAGTGGGCACGGGGGCCAGTCCACAGACGTGGCACTCACGGCTTTCCCAAGACCCTGAAGTCCATACAAATTCCCACGCTGCCCTTGTCATGGGTGAGCCTGGAACCTCTTGCAGAAACATGAAGGAGATTGGAGTGCAAACCCCTGGGGTGGAGTCTACTGGGGGTTGCTGGGAAATCTTGGTGGGTTCCTTTCCAGCATTTTAAGTAACTTTTTTTTTTTTAAAAAAAAAAGTACATAGTTAATTTAAAATGACCTTTACAAAAGATAAAATAAATGACCTTTAAAACCCTCACAATTGACATGCAGGCTACTGCCTGAGTGAATTAGCCTGAAGGCAGCACGGATTTGCTGTATGTTTCCCGTGGTGGAAGCCAAAGGCAGAGGCAGGCTGGGTTGGCTTATGTCCCATCTCAGCCCAGGGTCAAGTATTGGTTCCTCCTGAGACCGCACATGCCCACACCTCCTGGCTGGAGAGCATCTGAAATGTTCGCCTGACCCACTTTGCTTAGTCAGTCCCCGAGGGCTGAGCCTTTGGGCTCCTTCCAACCTCTCGCTATTATAAATATCACAGCTATGAATATCTCTGTACAAATTACTTTCTTGGTGTTTTACTGGGAAGCATTCCCCTAAGTGGCTTTGCTAGGTCAAAGGGCACGAACAGTTTTATAGTTTTTGCCACACATTACTAGATAGTTACTCAGATATATTGAAGCCATTTGCCATAGTACCAGTTACACACGAGTGTCCCTACGGCACTCCAATAGATGGAGCTTCATATTTTTATGTATTGGCAGCTATTCTGTTTATGGGTTTCCCCTGTTTAGCCATGCTCATTATGAGTGTTGCTGTAAAATCTTATGTGTGATGATGATGTAAGGATACATACAGTTGGACATTATTGGGACTCTCGAGAGCTGATGGGGATTATTTGTCTCATAGCAATGATGACAGTGACCTGACAGAAATCTGTTCTGAGTCAACAAGCTGAATCAGGACCAACTGGGCATGGTGGCGTATCTCTGTAGTCTCTGCTCCTGAAGATACTAAGGCTGGGGAATCAGACTCACTTGTACAATACATGGAGAGACCCCAGTTCAATAAAACAAAGCCTGCTGTCCTTGGCTTGACATACTCCGGCTTCAGTCTTCTCATGATAGGTTGAAATGCACTCCAAGATTACCGCTTCAAATGCGTGGAGACCAAGTGATGACTGTAGTTTCCAAACAGCATCACTTGCTCCTGGTGGAAGGCTAACATGGAGGAGAGGGTGGAGAGTCCTGTTCTTCTGCCTGTCCTCAGCTTGGTGGGCTGTGCCTGAGTTCTACTGAGACCTATAGAATCACTCACACAACTGTGGCCTTCTGGGTGGAAGCTGTGTTTTCAGTTGTGTCTGTGGAGATTTGGGGTATGCTTGTCTATCCATCTAGTGACCATCATGTGTCAATACCAAGACTTTACCCAGTGCTTGTCAAGCCAGGGCTCTGATGGTGGGAAGGGAAACCAGCCTGTGTCAGGTTATAGCGTTGGTTGGTGGCTGAACCCTGGTGTCGTGGCTGAGGTCTAAGATTGGGGATTGTGGACAAGAGGACTAGGACATGCTGATTTAATTAAGAAACCAAGACTACCCTCAGGTGATGACAGGGAAGGCTCGTCAGAACACTTTGGCTCAAAACAATGCGGCTGAAGGACAGGCAGAGTAAGTGGGGATGAATGAGTGACGTGATGTTGCAGGTAGTGGGGCCTCCAGGAATCTCAGGACAGACAGTCTGGGTGATGGAGGAAGGCAGTTAGGGCAGACAAAGCCAGGGCAGCAGGAGGAAGTAGCAGAGCATGAGAGACAAGGAGCTTAAATCCCAGCTCCATAGGACTCAGCAGGCTTGAGAACAAACAGACAGATGAGGATCCTCAAGGGTATTTGAAGCAGAGAGGAGTAGCAGGATGACGTACGTAACCAAGGGATCATATAGGCCCAGTGCCAGGGGCCTAAGGTGAAGCAGGTATCCTGGGCAAGAGTCAGCATGTGTGTACAATGGGACTCAGCCGCTCAGAGCAGCGGTAGAAGTTGGCCACCCGCAACATTCCCACCCATTGCCTAGACAGGGGCAGAGTTGTCTGCAGAGGGCAGGCCAGGATCATGGCTGTCAGGCTAAGGGGAATAATTGTGTACACTGCTTTGGCAACAGGTGTCTCGGGTTTCCCATATGTCGGGCCTTGAGCAATGGGAAATCTTCATTTTCTTCCTCTCTCTCTCCTGGCCTGTTGTTCATAGAACCTGGGCTTGTGTGGTGCTGGGCTAAACAGCCGTGGGCAGAAGTGGCAGGGCGCTGAGAATGGCACCCGACAGCTGAGAAGTAGTTTGATGCAGGAGTGTAGCTCATAGGTTCTGATCCTGACGCTGCGCTTTGTCTTTTGGCTTCTGGTTCGTGTTTCTGAGCCTGGCCTTCTTGTTGGGAAAGCAGGGACATTCATGGCTGTCTTATGGGGGAGATGAGAAGAATAAATGAGATGAATGCATGAAAATACTCTTTGTGGATCTTTTGATTTTTTTTTTTTTTTGAAGCAGGGTCTTGAGGCTCAGCATGGCTTCAAATTTGCTGTCCTCCTGCCTCAGCTCTTTTGAATGCCGAGATTATAGGCATGCACTGCCATGTCTGGTTTTCTTGATCAGGTAATACCAGTTTTCTTGCTTTTACCTCTTCCAATACCTAAATCAGGTATGAAAGCCCAGGTCAGTCTCCATCTTGGGCAAAAGAAAATAAAAACAAACACAACCCTGTGAGCACAAAGTGGGGAAGTGGGGACAAAGTGCACTAAGGGGCAGCACAGTCTGTGGTCGGACCAGAATTAAGCCGAGAACAGACAAACTTCTGGGTTGGTCTAGCCTGGGGTATTGGTGAATTTAGCTGAGCAGATACACAGCATAGGAAAGAGCAAATGCCTGACAAAATGCTGAGTCTTGCTTTCTTTCTCTGAAAAGTAGGTGCATTAACACCTCAGCCCCAGAGCTGTGTGTGACCTGACAATAGTGATGGAAACACCTAACACTATGCAGGCACCCAGTAGGCGGTTTCTGTGGCTGCGGATACCGTCACTGTCCTAGAAATCATAGACTTCAGAGTGTCTGATTTAGAGTCTGGCAGACGAGGAAGTCTGATCTAGTGACTTTCATTAATTAAATTCCATGACCCCTTGATATGCCCGTAGAAATAATTCCGGGATGAGAAATGATTTAAGGTGAAAGAGCCAGTCAGTGCTAGAGTCGCGGTTAGGAGACCAGGAAGCCTGGCTGCAGCCACGGCCTCCAAAGGATGTGCTCTTCCTGCCCCTGTGCCCTCCTGCCTGGATCCTGGGCACCTCCGTGTTTCTCCTCCCATCCCTCACAGCCCACAGCTCAGACGGCTTCCTGTGATCTCCCTTCAGATCATAGCGTTTCTCTCATGTCACATTAATAACCATTCATTTTGTGTTATGGCAGTTTAATTTATTCTCTGACAGCTCCATGCATGAATATAATAAATTCTGGTCACACTAATACCTCCTCTCTCGTCCTGCTCCCATATCCACCAGCCTCCCTCTCAGCCAAGTCTCCACCCCACTTCCATGTCTTTTTGCTTTTGTTTCCTCGTGACGCACTGGTCTAACCAGGGCCACCTACATACAGGAGCATGGGTGTTGTGCTAGCCACTACCTGTGGATGCATCTGCAGACAGTGACTTCTCCACCACCAGCAGCCCTCAGTTGCATTAGCTCCCCTGGGGTGGGGAACAGGGCCACATGAGCCCCTCCCCCATCTGTGACTGAGTATTTACTACTTCCTTTTCTGGTGGGCTCTGTGCACAGCTGATGTGCGCTCACTAGTGTCTCAGCTCTGTCCTGCCCAGCAGACTGCATTTCACAGACTCCCTTTTCTGTCATTCAGCTCTTCCTGCTCCCTCTTTCCACAATCTTCCTTGAGCCTTGGAAGACGGTGGCATGGGTGGGGTCCTGTTTAATGCTGAGCGTTCAACAGTTATTTGTTTTCAACACTTAGACCAGTCGTGACGCTCTGCCTTAACCGCCATTTCCTGCAAACAGAAGTCTCTTTGTTCGAGGCTGAGGATAACACTAGTCTATGGGTATAAACATGAATATTTAGGAGTCGGGTTGACGTGTTCAGTTAACACAAAAGTAGTAGTGTTTTCCTTAGCAATGGGTCTTTGGCATGAGCTCCCACCTACAGAGCACGCCTCAGCTTTAATCAGCACGCTGGTTGCCTCTCCTTCAGTCCTTCACTCATAAAGTCTTGCGCCCATAAAGCACTTCACATATGACAAGGTAGTATTGTGACATACACGTTCCAAAGCCAGGGAAGGCCATTATTGACTTTTGTCCTCAACCACCTCTATAGCAACTGCTGACACCAAAGACTAGCCCACAGGGAGGAAGCTCTCAGCTATGACATTGTTTTTCCATGTTCTGTAACCAAAGTGTGTGTGTCTTTAGCAACAGAGTTCTGTTCATTTCCTTTCTTCTTCTGTTTATTTGAGACATGTTCTGTTGTGCAAGCCAGGATCACCTCAGACTCACAACAATCCTCCTTCCTCAGGCTCTTGAGTACTGGGAGTTCAGATACGCACCACCATGTCTAGCTTCAGACCATACCGTTTCTCAATCACTAGCTAACTCCCACCATTTCCCATTATTAAGAGATTCAAAGGTTGGAGAGATGGCTCAATGGGTAAAAGCACTTGCCATGAAAGTGTAAATCCCCAGGACCCATGTAAAGCCAGATCCATTTGGCACGTCTTATAATCCAGGCACATTCATAGGAAGATGGGAGGCAGAGGTAAAATTCCCAGAAGCTCATGGGGCAGTTTCCTTGATGCACACCGCAACAAACAACCAAAGACACTTCCACACAGGTGTCATGACGTGAGTCACCCACGTTCATACATTTGCTCCCACACTCACATATACACACATGCACGCATATATGTGTACACACACACACACACACACACACACACACACACATCAGATTTCCCTGGCCCTAAGTCCTCTTTCTTCTATGCATCCCCACCACCCATCCCAGTGTCCTCCCCTTCCTGGGGCTCCCTTGCCATGTCTACATTCACCGAACACTATAACCTTGGATGCCTAGCCCGTAGATCCCAACCTGGTGCCCCTCTTCCTCCCACCATACCTTCAGGTTGTGCTAGGCTGAGCCTGCCATTTGTTATGTCTGCCATCGGTGTCCTTCTCTGACCTTTGTCTTCACAGGCCAGGCCTCTGCCATGTCCCATTCATCTCTAAATACCCACGATAACAGTGCTGAGTACACAGTGAGCCTTGCTGCCAAACAGATCTGGCCTGTGAGGCCCCTTGATGATTCAGGGGAGGAAAGATCCAAACATCTTCCTGTGCTACTTTCTAAATCTGCTGTGGAAACTGTGCATCCCAGACGGCTGAGCTAGAAGGGCCACCAGAGGTCACCTGCTTTATTCCTGTATCTTTGAGATGTTGGACCGAGGCCCAGAAAGGGGGGAAGGCCTAGCCCAAGATTGTTCAGCAGGGAGAAGTTGTGGCTGGGATTCAGACCCCTGGCTCGTAGCCCAGGGTTCTTCCTGCTCTAACTATTCTATCTTGTCTTCTTTCTCTGCATAAACCTCTTACCACAACGGCAACAGTTATTTGAGCTGAAAAATTAGCCCCTGGCCTCATAACTCTAAATCTCTTTTTGTCCCCCTGCGGATAACAACCATAAATTAAGTTTTTTGACATTGTACTGCTTTCTTTAGCATTCTTAGTGTTGTGTGTGTGTGTGTGTGTGTGTGTGTATGGGGGGGTTGCTGATTTAATTCTTATAGAGAATGAATATTAAGAGCATAGCTGTTGTAGGAGAGCCACTTGCTCGTTTCCTGGTGCCCAGACCCCCGAAATAATCACACAGAAACTATTATTTAAATCACTGCTTGGCCTATTAGCTCTAGCTTCTTATTGGCTAACTCTTACATCTTAATTTAACCCATCTCCATTAACCTGTGCATCACCACGAGGTTGTGGCCTACCAGCATGTGCATGTCTGTCTCGGGCAGCGGCTCCATGGCTTCTCCCTGACTCTGCCTCCTTTCTCCCAGCATTCAGTTTAGTTTTCCCCGCCTATCTAAATTCTGCCCTTTCAACAGGCCAAGGAAGTTTCTTTATTCACCAATGGTATTCACAACATACAGAGGAGAATACCACATCACATAGCTTTCTAGGGGTTTTGTTATTTATTTATTCTTTGCTTTGTTTTTATGTGTATGGGTGTTTTGCCTGCATGTGTACGTGTCTACCATGTACATGTATACTTGGTACATGGAGGCCAGAAGAGGGCATCAGATCCTCTGGGACTGCAGATACAGATTATTCGAGTTGCCATGCGGATATAAGGAATTAAACCTGGGTCTTCCAGAAGAGCAGCCAGGGCTCTTAACCATTGTGCCGTTGCTCCAGGCCCCAGTTTTCTTGTTTTTATCGGTTTGACGATCCATGTGACACTTACATCCATGATCAAAGCCCTATGCTTTGATAACTGTTAGGACTGATGTTCCTCTTGTTAATCATTATCAGAATTTTCCTTCTTCACCTATGTTCTTTTGTTTGGGCTCACTTTTTTTTTCTTTTTAGATAATCTTATTTTGCGTTATCCGGGGGAAGAATATATCCCAGACTGCTGTAACCTAGGTCAATTAAACCTGACTCTCAATATGACAAAAAGTCCCAGTGATTAGGTGAAATGGGGCTGGGGGTAGGGTAGGGGGGTGGACACACGGACAGACAGGGGATTAGTTAATTTTCTTATATCCAGCAAAAGCAACTTAAGGAAGAATTTAACTTGGGTCACAATTTAAGAAGGAATACAGTGCACAGTGACAGGGACAGCATGGCCGGAGCATGAGGTAACCGGTCTCTAGTCAGGAAGCAGAGAGAGGTTACAGTGTGTTACTTAGTTAGGGGCCAAGCCCATGGAATGCTGCTGCCACCATTCAGGATGACTCTTCCCTCTTCAGTTAAATCTCTCTGGAAGGGCACCCAGCACTGACCTCTGGCATCCATTTGAACCAGCACAAACATGTATACACAGTTGAACATGTATTTATGTATATAACACACACACACACACACACACACACACACACACACACACACACTCATTACCAAAGTGGGGCTCAAGAAATCTGTGAACATTACAGACCTTCAGAATCCCCCTTGGAATTGTTCTTTGAGTAAACAGTCTCATTATGAAGAATTATTGTCTTTAAAACAGTCTTTCTCAGGAATCTCTCTGAGTTGTTCACATAAATCTCAATTACAGCTTACTGTTTTCTTCCTATGGGTCACAAAGAGCCTCGTTTATAAATGTTTCCTTCACAGTCCTGCCATTATAAATGAAATCTTTTTTTCTTTTTCATTTTGTAATATTTCTCTATATCAAAATAATATCGACTGCTCTTTTTAAATCTGATATCTTTGATGAACTTCAATTTTTGTGCTGTTCTTCTTGATTACTTCAGGTCTTCCTGGGACCCGAATTTACATTTGTGTCATGTAAATAATCTGCCTTTCTAGTGCAGTAGGCTCGTGAGTGCTCATTATTGCCCCCTCGGGAACTTTAGAGAAATGCAGGTAGTCTGGCCTTGTGGCCTATATGGGTAGTGGGCCATTTCCACTCACCCTCTACTTGGATCAAGAACCTGGGCCTGGAAGGGTGGGATTGGCAGTTGGACTCCAGACTCATCAGAAAACAGTAACAAATGTAGACAGACCTAGAACGTAGCACAAGTGAAGACCAGCGTGGCTGGGGGAGCAGAAACCACCAGCTTTGCAGGCATTAAAAAAAAAAAAAAAATTTGGCCTTGGAGCAAGGAAGTCGGCAAAGGATTTTAAGCAGCAGGTGCAAGGATAGATTTGCATTCTGCAAAGATCACTCTCTGCCATGTGAGAACAGACTGCAGGGGGGCCAGAGGGAAAGGGGGTGCAGCTCCTTACGTAACAACTCTTATATTAACTACTCCGCTCTGAGGACACATGGGAGCTCATGGCAGAGTCTGCTTTAAAACCAGCACAGATTATCGTGGGCAAAGGAAGTGGCATTGGGCATGGTGAGCCAGAGCAAATATAACAGGACCTGATGACAGAGCCGTTATTAACCGAAGATGGCAGAGAGGAGGATCTAGAGGGGTTTCCACATACCCACTGACCACTGAAATTTTCGTACTGCGTTATCCATGGCGTTTATCCCCTCTGTTCTTCCCATGGGGAGGCAGAAAATGGAGGCTGGTTGTCAGGATGGTTTCTGTCCTTTCTGTGTTTTCTGGGTGTGGTGTGGGAGCATCTTGCTGAGTCTGAGCTTCCTGCTCTGCCCTCCCAGAGCTGTTGAAGGCTAAAGGGAGAAACATTTGTCCTAAACTTCCAAGTGGGAACTCATACAACTCTTGAGGCTTAGAGATCTGATCCCCTCCTCTCACAGATCTATACACTGAGGCCGAGGAATCAGGGAAAGGCTCTCCCCTATGGGCACAGAGAAAGCCAGGAAATCAGGTCTAGAACTTAGGTTTCCTGATAAGTGAGACACTGGTGAATATATCAGACAATGACATTAGCAAATGTCTAGTCACCTACAAGGACCGAAGGAGGATGCTCAAGCCCTCTAGAGTGAAATGGATGGGCTGAAACGTTGGTTTTGCCAAGGTAAATGAGGGGCAACAGTTCACAGAAGCTGCTGGGCTGAAACACAGGCACGGGAGCTAAGACACAGTGCAGAGCCTGGGGAGTTGTCAGGGCGGCAGAGCAAGTGTGGCCTGAGCAGGAGGGATTTCATGCCTCTCAGGGCTCTGTCCACAGCGAGGAGTTTGAAACCTCTGTAGTTCTTCCCGAGTGTGTGCCAGCTCATCTGTCTCCACAGGAGGATTGGGCTACAGCCATCTAGCCTGACATATCTAGCTCAGAATCAGGGGCTTGGTCCTGCTGAGTGTATAGCCCTTGTCTCTATGTCCCCACACCCTGCTGGACTCCGGGCAGCAAGACCAGAAAGGGGAAGGCTCTGTGCTGGAAGGGATTGTAGAATAAACACAGGTGTGGAGAGGAGAGAGACCATGATAAGGACTAGGACTTGGAAGAGATTCGAGGCAGGCAGGCAAGTCTCAGAAGGTGCTTCCCCATCTGGCCTCACCATCCTGGGTGTAATCTCACCCAAGGGAAGTCTGGAAACCGGTTGCACATTGCCTCATCTTAGTGCCAGAGCTCAGGCAAACTGAGGGGAAAGGAGGCTGCCCCACTCCTTCCTAGCGCCACGTAGGGCTTTATGATCACCTCTGGTCATCCCTACTTCCTTT
This sequence comes from Arvicola amphibius, assembly GCF_903992535.2. Taxonomy (NCBI): domain Eukaryota; kingdom Metazoa; phylum Chordata; class Mammalia; order Rodentia; family Cricetidae; genus Arvicola; species Arvicola amphibius. The sequence continues at coordinate 110,490,708 of NC_052047.1, forward strand.
GTGGGCAGTGGCCCCAGGGCCCAGACCTTGGCTGAGGCTGAGTAAATCCCTGCATTCTGCCCAGCCACAGCACAGCGAATCAGCTTCTTCCTGTTAAGCTCCTAGGGTTGCTATGAGCCATCAATGAGGTCTACTACGCTGGTACTTTGCTCCCTTCCCGGAGGGCTCAGCAAATGATGTCACCTCACTCTGGAGCTTGGCCTTCACAGGTTCACAGGTTCCCCTTCATCCCCTCTCAGTTCAGCGTCACTTACTGTACAGGAAACAAGGCCACACTATCTCCACTTAACAGATGAGGGAACCGAGGTGACCCCAAGAGAGTGGTCCTTGGCGCCTCTGAGACAGCCGTGCCAAGAGGACTAGAATTAAACTCCCTCACTAAATCTCCTCTGCATTTACTACCAGTGTCTCTTCTGCAGAACAGGAGGATTCTATCCTTACTGCAGAGTTGAGTAAACTACAGCCATCTTTCATCTCCCAACGGTTCTACTGTAAAATGTCAAACGTCCGAGAAAGCTGGTTCTTTGTAATCATCCTCCTTTCGTGAGGCAGAGGAGGCACCTCAAGGCCACAGCACATGAGTGACAGTCATGACAGAACCCAGGACTGTGCTCTCTCCCCTGCACGCTCGGTATCTATAGGCCATTTACAGAATTTTTAATCCCATTCCATAGATGGGAAGACGGGGCCAGGAAGGGAACACAGTTTAACTACACTCCCAGGGTGCTACCCTGTGAGACTCAGTGACCTGGGGCTTCGGAATCTGATATTTATGAATCAGCAGTAACCATGAAGAAGGGCTATGGACTCCCCCCACCTCAAAAAACAAAAGCATATCAGGGCATTTGGGATAATAAATTTTGCAAATAGTTGACATTATATTTTGGAGACTGATTTCTCTAGTTAGCTTGTGAATTCAGGAGAGGACTGTTTAAAAATGCATTTCAACCTTTAAATAACCTCGGTTTTCTTAGATAACGGGAAAAAAAAACAGGTCAAAAATACACACTCATGGGCTTTGCAGCAGAAAGGTTACGGAATAAAACGTCCTTTGCTGCAGGATACAATGGAAAGGGCTCTCTGTTGACAAAGGAGAGAGCTCCTCCAGATAAATCCTGCCTTATGAACCAATAAGGGCTCCCTCCCTCCCTTCCTGACCAGCTTAATTCCCTGTTGCTTATCTGTAAATCCAATAATGCCAGTAAAACAGGCGCTCCTGGAGTCTGGGCACAGGGGCCTGGCCTCTTATCTTCTATTTTGAACCGTAGTCTCAGTTCCTGGGAGAGCCAGGGCTGTCTGCTTGCCGGGGAGAAAGCAAGCAGGAAAACTTGACTAGGTACACAAGCTGCCCCAGGTCAGGGACATGGTGCTTCTGGGTTTGCTTGCCTAGGAGATGCTCAGGCAGTGCCTCAAGATGGAGCAAGGTTGTGCTAGATGAAGGGCAGGTACAATGATTTAGCATCCTTCCCACACCTCCTGGCTTCCAGTAAAATAGTCACAGGCTGCACAGGTAAGAAGCCCTGAACTCCATCCCCAGTACCCGTGTCAAAAGTGGGATATAGTAGCCTGTACTTGTAATCCTCTATACTGGAGAGGGGGGGCACTAGGAGGATCCTTGAGGCTTGCTCCATCCAGTCTAGCCTAAAAACAGAGAACCCCAGATCCCATCTATAGTCTGACTCAATAAATAAAATGCATGACTTCTGAGAAACAACTGGAGGTAGGCATCTGGGCTCCACATGTGAACATATGCACACACCCATGCACACACAATGAATAAAAATCAGACTAAGGACTGTGGATCCTTCTTGCTTTGCTTACATTAGTAAATAGTCACCTGCAATGCCGTCCAGGTGCTGTATCACATCCCCCAAGGTGACTCAGGGCATACCAGCCGACATGGTTTTAGATTGTTTCATTTATTGAATGCATTGTGCACAGACGGTGTTTGTCTGTCTCCCTAACTATGGGAGATGGGATGTTGTCTCTGCTTAAGAGGCACTAGGAGCATCTGGAAGGAGGAACCGAAGGTAATGGAGGATGTGGCCCCTCGTGTGGCACTAGACTGTGCCTTTCTCACCCTGGGCAGGCTTATTTTTAATGAGACCATTCATATATTGCCAGTATCCTAGCACATTAATATGTTTCTCTGTCTTTAAATTTTTCCCATAAGAGATGCTTTATGATCTGTCCAGTGAACTCAGAAATATTTATTTAACTGAGTTCCAATCCATAGACATTCCTCCCCACCCCTGCTGATTTCCTCTAATCTAAATAAAATGCTAATGACTACATCTGTGCATCAATAGGCCTGTTTCCTTTAGCTAGAATTCTGGTACAAGAATGAGTCAAGAGCTCAGCCTCTTATTGGTTTGTCTAGAGCATGACAGTTAGACCTATGGGCTCTGGAACTCTCTGCTACCTAAATTTGAACTTGGACTCTATTGTTTGTTGTGTACATGACCTTGAGAAAATTTTGTACCCTTTTATTTCTTTGTCTGTGAAATGGGGGTCATAGTAGTAGCTATCTCAAGCAATGATCATAGGAGCCATGCATAACTAAGTTGAATGAGCATGACTCATGAGACATCATAAAGCAAATTTATTTTTGTCTCCTATGATCTCTTTACATCTATTCTATGCAGCCTCTTTCTCCCTAGAATTAGATGAAATTTATTCCCAAAACAAAATCTTTGGACTTTTTTATGGCCATTTTCAGGCAACCCAAAGTTGTCTTATCTGTCATCTGTCCATTACTAAAAATAACTCTCTCTCTCTCTCTTTCTCTCTCTCTCTCTCTCTCTCTCTCTCTCTCTCTCTCTCTCTCTCTCTCTCTCTCTCTCTCTCTCTCTCTCTCTCTCTCTCTCTCTCTGTGTGTGTGTGTGTGTGTGTGTGTGTGTGTGTTGCAATGCTGGTGATCAAACTCAGGACCTTGGGCCTGGTAGTAGAAGTTTCTATCATTGAACTACGTCCCCAGCCCCCAAAAGATCCTTGGAACTTCGATTGCTTTAACAACTGTTTCCCAGTACAGTCTAACATAGAACAGCTTCCTACAGGGAGCAGGTGAACTTGCCAAGAACTATCTGAGCACTTTCCTGGCTTCTTGATGGAAGGAAAGAGATGGGAGGAGGGTGGGGGGGTCAGGGTTCTTCCATGAGTATACTGAGAAGCTGCTGCTATTTTTCTGGCCATCTCTCTCTTTGGAGTGTCATTATGGGATCCTGGAGACCATGCTATCACTGAGGGTCCTTCTATCAGAGTCCTTGATGTCCTTGAGTCCCTCCCTAAAGCTCCTTCTCAAGTTCCATTCTCAGGTCCTAGAAAACTTATGCTTGCTCCTTCCCTGGTATCATCACTTCCCACACTGGGGGACCATTTGGTCTGCATCTAAGCCAAGGCTATACTGCTGAGGTCAGGGTCAACCTACAAGAACCATTCCTGTGCCCTTTGTCCTGCAACCTGGGGCACAGCCTGTACTGAGTTCTCAGCAGCCTCTTTGCTGTCAGAGAAGAGGCAAGTCATTACTGTGTATTTGTCAGGCATAGATCCATTGTCTGTCCGCTGTGCCCCAAGACCACTGTGGTCATACACTAAATTCCACTGTGGGTCTCGGAAAAGCCTTATCTACTTGACTTGAGATGAAGGCAGTAACTTCCTCCATACTTTCCAATTACTTAGGAGTCACTAGGCCCTAAGGCTTTCTCTAAAATTCCTCCTAAACCTCCACAGACCTTCTTTGTAGCCTCTCTCGGATGTGCCAAGATGGTGTCAGCACAGATCCGGGCTCTTCCTAGTCCCACTTAGTGTGTTGCCCTCCTCTCTTGAATGAGCAATTTATTAATTCATACCTTTGACCAGAACCTAGAACAGAATTCCATTTCATCACCCATCACCCAGATTTGTTTTTATGAACTACACAGAGGACTGCCTGGCATAGAACACACACTCAGCAAATGACAGCCCTGCATGTTCAAGCCCAGTGGTTTTCTATTTATCATGCATTGATTTCGTAACTGTTACATTTGGTCTTTGCTTTATGCCTTTAGAGCTCAGAGCCCTGAACACTATGCTTGTGTCTATGGGATTATCTGCTATTGTGTTCAGCAGCACTTTGGAAAATAGATAGGTTGTTTCTCCAGTAGCTGTTACCAGCGTGTGATCAAGACAGCCGTGCACCTGTTTCCTTCTCTTTTGTCATCCGCGATGGAGCTCTTTAAATAGGACTTACACGGGAACTGTCTGGCCACTGGCACGCTACCATCTACTCCACAGCTTTGAAAAGCACTGGAATGTTTGAGCATGCTGGGGTGCTCAAAAGGACACCCCGTCTCATTAGCCAGTTCTTCACATTGTAAGCTCATCAAAGATACTTAATCTTGTAAGCAGAATTGTGTTCTGATTGATACACATTTTGTCTTCACCCTACTCATTTCAGTCTTTATTCCCTAGTAGCCATCTAGCGGTTTTCTATACCATTTATCAGCCTTTTCTCCTTTTGGTTATCTTGTCCCCAATTAAATTGCTTAAAGGTAACTCCTGGGCCATTTATCCTCAGCTTAAAGCCTTTTAGTGACTCCCCATTGGTTACAGAATAAAACCCAAACACCCTAGCAGATGATCTAGCTTCATTCAACTTTCTTTTTTTTAAAGATTTATTTATTTTAATATTTATTTATTTATTGTGTATATAGCATTCTGCCTGCATGTATGCCTGCACACAAGAAGAGAACACCAGATTTCATCATAGATGGTTGTGAGCCACCATGTGGTTGCTGGGAATTGAACTCAGTACCTCTGGAGGAGCAGCCAGTGCTCTTAACCTCTGAGTCATCTCTCCAGCCCCTTCATTCAACTTTCTAGGCCCATCTGCTGCCACCAGGAAGCAATCAGCACAGACCAGCACACTGGTGAACATAGTCCTCTTTGTCGGTGATGCTGCTCATGACACCTAGTCTGGAGAGAGCATAGTATCTGGTATCCATAGACTCTTGGTAACTAGAAATCAGTTACCATAAACTATTCATTTCCCCCTTTCCTTCCTTACTGTCTATAAAATTCTTCCTCATTCTTCAAGGCCCAAATCAATCATTCCCCTTTTCTGTTCATCGCAAGTCTTTCTGTGCTCTTCCTCCTTCCCGTATCATTGGCTGTTCCTCCTCTGCTCTCCCCTCCCTCCGCACTTGGTTACTGATATAGTCATCATCTGTAGTCATCCCTATTTCCACTGCAAGAGTGACAATTCCCTGAAAGCAGCCTTGCCCCATATCCCTGCCAAAGCCACCAAAGCCTGCATCAGCCTTAGACCCGGTAAGGTCTAGTAGACGTCTGGTTGATTTGGATTGCTTTTGTCAGACTGCAGGGTCTCAATGCCAAGCCACCAGGCAGGGCCCATTCTGCATACATATTCATTTATTATTCATGCCCCTTTGCTTCCAAAATGGAGAGCGGTGGCCTCATTCAATAAACTAACTTGTGCACAGCATTGAAGATGTAAGACTCTCCATGGCAGTAACAAAGGGCCAGAATGCAAACCTTCTTCTCTAGGTGAACTTCTCTGAGGAGAAGAGCTGGCGCGGGGGTGCTCCTGCTTAGGTGGCATGCCCCTCACACACTGTCTCTACTTGAAAATATGCCTAAGGTCTGATGAGGAGAGTTTAAATCTAGCAGATATTCCATGCTTACAGTGTGTAGTCCAGTGGTGAGGAAGGGTGCTGGATTTGCCGTGTAGAGTGTTTCAGTAGAGATGCCCTTCTCCAAAGTCACTTATGTAGCACAACTGTAAAAAGGTGCAATGTTTAGTCGTGGCCTAGTATAAAATTCTGCATGTGGCTTTCTAGAGTGGCTTTTTGGTGGAAGTACCAGGGTTAACTTAGTGAGCCAGGGATGCCACTCAGTTGGGAAAATCTGCCATGAGTTATGAGTTGAGTGTGAACACTACAAACCCTGCAGAACCCCCACATCCTCTCCCGCCACTTATAAAAACAGACCTGCTCTGTCTGTAGAGGGGCTCACAGGACTCAGGACTCTCTCTCTCTCTCTCTTCTCTCTCTCTCTCTCTCTCTCTCTCTCTCTCTCTCTCTCTCCACACACACACACACACTGACACAGTCTCCAATGGCTTCTCACAAACTTACTTATGTAGCAGCACATGGTTTCTCTTGAACATCACACACACACACACACAAACACACACGCATGTGCACACACACACATACTGGCACACAGATCTTTGGCTTCCCCATATATGCTTATGACACATACATGTTCACACACTGTTCACACACATGTGCACATACATCCTCATACATGCACACAAGCTCTTGATCCTTCCACATCTCATATACATACATATCCTTAGGTACACACACATTCATAGTGCACTGGCACAGTCTTCCTGGTTTTCTAAATCCCATGTGTGCACACGGTTCCTGCCGAAAGAGAAGGCACAGAAACTGTCTTATTTCTGCACCTCACTCTACCTCCAGATTTTTCTCCCTTAGGACAGAGCCTGAAGTCTGTTTAATAGATTCAATTACTCCAGGCTCCTGAGACCTTCTAACTTAATTCTGATTGCATTAAGGTGTCAGATAATTTGGGAAGAAGGGGGAAAACGCAGCCTCAAAGTCATGACGGGAGAGTCTCCCAGATGCTTGTCATCCTGAAGAGGTAGACAGCAAATAACTATAACTCTGGCAGAGGTGGCATGGGCAACGGGGAGATCAGGGGTTAAAGCTTCTTGCACATGAAGGATAGCTTTGCTGCTGTGCTGTGACCTGCTAGGGAAAAGGGGCACCAGCCATCCCCTCTCTACTGCCCTTCCTGGGAGGCTATATGGAGACCAGATACAAGACCTGAAAGCAAGGCAGCAGCTTTGCACTGCACCCTACTCTCAGGTTATTTTTGTTTTTCTAGAGGTTCATGGTGACAGTAGTAGCCCTTAAGAGGTTGCAAATATTCAAAGATAACAGTGTTTAGGGAGCTAAGATTCCTACCTAGACAGAGAGGGACTTGGGAGTGTACACACGTGCACTGCACATCCTACTAAGAAGCAGAGGGTGAGGAATATGGACTGACAGTATGTGAATGACTACCTATGTGACCTTGAGCATGACACTTGTCTTCTCTGTGCCTCGGTTTCCTCTGCTGAAAAATATGTATAATATTAATACACTTCCTAGAGTGGTGGTAAGGATTAATGAGGTTATACAGATCTCACCCAACAAAGCCCCCAACAAGCAGTCCGCTGATCATCGTTATTGTGTTTGTAGTTTTGGGGGGAGACAATGCTGAGAAGCTGGAAGAAGTCCCCGGTGGGGATCCTGGCTCTGCCCCAGGGTAGTAAGATGGGACCCCACCCTAAACATGAGGATCATTCCCACACCCTTTCCAGCCCTGCCAGAGCTTCTCCCCATGATGCTTTTCTGGTTCTCTGGTGCTGCTGAGCCCAATGTACTCTTGAGGACACCCAGGGACTGTGTAATCCCTGCCCTGATCCGTACTACAGGGTTCAGGCTGGTCTTTCAGCCCACTGCGTCCTGAGCACCTGGCCTCTCCTTGCTTCCAGCTAGCCCTGCTATGGATCTTCCACCCTGCCTTTCCCCTGCTTGTTATTAACCATGGGTCCTGGTCATGGGACCTCATCAGCATTCAAGGTTAAGAGGATCTTTCTTGAGGTCTTGCTGTCCTCTAAAAGAACTTTGAAGGAGATCCTGGTTCACTTTCAGCGCTAACACTTCCTTGCTCTTTGCCCTTAGGTCCGTTAGCATTTCTCAGACTTCATTCTTTGGGAAATGGGATAACATATTTGCTTCTCAAAGCTGTCGTGCCCACTAATGCTCTAACTTTCTAAGGAGCTGTAGCAGTTAACATAACCTTCCTCTTGGTTGTGGAAGCGATGACGAGAAGTGTCAGGTCCAAAAGAAGGATCCTGGCTGAAAAAACACTTTTACTAAAACTAAAGATCAGAAGGTTCTGGAGGCAGGCACTTTTGAAATGTGAAATGGAAAGTTGAGAAGGAAGCAGGCCTCACTACTCATACCAGAGGCTCTCAGACATCTCTCACTGGAGTCCCCCTACTCTGTCCTGTCCCCGGTAAATCTGAGATAGCTGAGGTCCTAAAGGGGGAAACTGGGCTGGATGACAGCGTCCTTCCCGGAGGAGGGTGGGCGCTGCACGATCTGCATCCACGAGCCGGGGTGGTGTCTCCGCTGGGGCGGGACCAGGGGCGGGGCGGCGGCTGCCACTCAGAGCTCAGCCCTGGGCGCGAGACCCGGTGCCTGCGGTGCAGACTACCTCTCCCGCCTCGGGCACGCTCCAGCCCGCGCGCTCCCGCGGCCCTGCGCACTCCCGCTGCTTCTTGCTCCGCGCCGCGCAGCACAGGCACCCGCTCTGGGAGCTCGCGGCCGGGGCCCTGGCGTGCAGAGAGGGCCTCGGCGGGGCCCAGCGGCGGGGCCCGGGAGGATGCGGTCCGGGGCGGTCCGAGAGCTGAGCAGGGTCCCCGCGCCAGCCCCGAGCGGCCCCGGCCTTAGAAGCCGCAGCCGCCACCCCGCCCCCGGGAGACATGACTTCCAAGCCGCATTCCGACTGGATTCCCTACAGGTACGAGGGCCCGGCTTCCCCGGCCCCGGGGCGAGTGCGGAACCCCCACTACAACGCTAAGGGTTGGGGGAGGGCGGTAGCTCGCTGCCAGGGCACACACCTTCCCCCCGAATCGGGATGCAGCGTCGGTCGGGCCATCTGGCCTAGAGGCAGGGCACTGATGCCCTCCGCATCCTTTCCAACACCGAGGGCACAGGTTGGAGATGCCGAGGTTTTTCATCTCAACTTTGAGGTTCTTGAAGCCTCCTGCCCTGCTCCACCTTCCTCGGGGTTCTGAAAGGATCTCTGGCCTTGTTGAGTCTGGTGGCATATGGAGAAAGGAACTGCTGTGAGCCGCCTCCTAGGCCCAGCACCCAGGACATGCGCCTGGATAGCTTGTGCGCACACACCCCTGCATCTTCACGCTTGCACACACAAGGCATCTGCGCGCTGGGCCAAAGATGCTCATGCAGCTTTGTGAGACAGTTAGAATCCAGACCACAAGGCAGCTTACATATACATACATGTACCCATATTTCTCTGTAGACCTTAATTCTTGGGTCACACGGGTGCACACTTACAAATCTGTGCATATTCACATCCGTACAGGACTATGGCATACTACATATTCACAAGTACTATTCAGTACCTTTCAGAGATTCAGTAGTAGTAACCTGATTGTTAAAGGGACATAATACAGAAAATTGCCCTCACACGCTCAGGTGCACTCAAGAGCCCTGACCCACCTTCTGTTCCTGAATACTTGGTTGGTCAGACCTAAGTCAGGCCCAAGGTTTTGTAGGGGAGGTGGGGGAGGGGTGCTCTCCAGCTCACACAGGTGCAGGCCTTTCTCCATCCACTCTACTCAATTCTATTACCAGGGAAAAGAGCTCATTGCCATAGCAGCGCCACATCCGTGGCCACTCATTGGCTCTCTAGTTGCCATGGGCTACCGGCCTCTCTAAGCCTCCTGGAGAGGCATGTGTGTAAAGAGGCTTCTGGACTGCCGAGACCCACTTTTTTTTTCTGACCCAGGTGCTCATTCAGTGAGTTGCAGAATCAGAAACTCAGGACCCACGTGCCCTAGGCAAGGATGCTGAGCCCAGTCACTGACAGAAAGTGGTTCTGACAGAGCCCTTCCAGGAGTCTGTCCAGATAGAATCCCAAATAGAAACCAGCTAGAACTGCCTGAAGCTTGTTAAAAGCAGGACTTTCTACAAACAAGCACCTGTCATAGGCCTGGGAATTCAGGGATTTTTTTTTTTTTTTGAAAATGGTGACTGCCTCTGAGCTCAGCTTCTGTGGGAGCTTCTTGAGTTATTTTCTATCTTCACAGGAACACACACACAGATACCACAGATACATGAGCACGGAGAGTCATACTCAAGATGCAGACATGTGAGCCCATACCTCAGTGTCACATGGATAAGGGGAATACTAATTGGGAACTGGGGACTGGGTTATACTAACTCAAACGACTATCTGCCTTTGACATATATCCAGGCTGGGGATGCAGATAATCCTGGGACCATTCTGCTCTTTTCTTGGCTCACATGCACTAAGGACCTCCTTGAAGTTGGTGCAACCCTATAGAGTATCAGTGACCATTTGTCTACCAGCAGAGGTGGTGCCTGTGGACAGAACAGACACAGTGCTTTGGAAGCACCTTCAAGGGGGTCCAGCCGTAGGGTGGTGGCCAGCCACAGGCTACACTGTGGGATAATGCCGTGCTTAGGTATTGAAAGGGTCGGCTGGCCGCGATTCAGGGTTGATTCTGCCAGGAAACCAAGGACTAAAGCAACTTGCAACACTTGTAGAGAAAAAGAAATCTACCTCAAGTTAGAGAGGATTCAGCCTGCTCCCGAGAAAAGAGACCTCTGAGAGGTAGATTGTCTCTGAGAAATCTGTCGCAAGTGCCCAGGGCATTGGTATCCAGAAATGGGTGATTGACATTCAACCCAGCCCAAGCCTAACCACCCCCCATTCTCCCTCCCACACTCAGCTGAAAGCACAGCTTGCCACCCTGGAATCCTAGCCCTGAAAGCAGCTTGCCACCCTGGCGGTCCACCCTGCTTCTTTTCTCCCTTCCTGTCACCTGCCTTCTTGTTCTGTAGCATCGGGAGGATAGGTATTCAGCTGAGGGGTGGGCTGTCATCCGAAGGCTCATCCCCTGCCCTGTCCAGTCTTTCTGGGCATGTACAGAGTCTGGAGAAGCACTGGACTTGAGTGGACTTCCCAGTAGGGGAGACCCATATTGAGAGGAGATTCATTGCTAGGCTGCTGATGGCAGGCAAAGCCACAGGTCTGTCTGGTGGCAGAAAACTGGGACAGAAGACAAGGCATTTCTTGGCAGCTGGGCAGGGGGCAGCGTGTGCACACGTGCTTCGACTAGCATGAGGTTTCCCTGATGCCGCAGCACATAGGACTGGAATGTGGCATATGGGGGAGAGAGACCGAGAGAGACTGACTAGTTAGCTCTTCTGATAGGGTTCTCTCTTCCTCTGCTGATTGCATCCTGCATTCCCTGGGCTCGGCTCATTTTCTTCAAAGCAGTGATAGTTGGTGCTAATCTTCTTAGGGGTAATTTTGGTTCAGTGTCTAATAATGATCATGGATTAAGCTCACATTCTGACTTAGAAGGAAGCCATTTCATTTATAAAGATCAACAGCTAGAATCGTGTTTTGCCTTTTGTTTCCTATTACTAGTCATTTTCAGTTGTGCCCATTTCTCTTTACCAGTATTTCTGAAGAGTATTCGATGCCTGTAGTGTATGGCTCTGCAGCCTTTTGTAAGTTGTAGGTGGCTAGAACTCCGAGGAAGGCCAGCGGCTTCAGGCATATGGTATTCAGCGCTTTTGTATTTGTTTGTATGTGATTGTGTGTGCCTGTAGAGTTTATGTGCACCGTGGGCATTCAGGAGCTGGTGGAAGCCTGTAGAGACATCACATCCCAAGGAGCTGGAGTCACAGGGAGCCGTAAACTGCCACGTGGGTGCTGGGAACTGAACTCGGGTCTTCTGAAGAGCAGTCATTTCTCTACCCACTGAGCCGTCCGTTCAGACGCATCTTCAGTGTTCTTGCCTGCAGTGCTTAGGGCTTCCTTCACCAAAGCATGAACTCTTTGAGAGCAGGAACCTCATGTGATGTCTGGCTGAGCCTTCAGCACTACTCAGCACAGAGAAAATGCTACCTCTCTAAGCCAAAGCGATGTCACACTTCAGACAACATTTAGGGCTTCCAGAACTTCCTGGTCCCATTCCTGGGTTCTCAGCACACTTAAGTGCTCTCTCATCACAGCAAAGCTTCCAGAACCCCTGCAAGGTGCAGCTCCAGAGAACGTCAGGTTGCAAGGGTCCACATAGACCCTTCAGAACCCCTGCAAGGTACAGCTCCAGGTCCCAGAGAATGTCAGGCTGCAAGGGTTCACATAGACCCTTCCAGAACCCCTGCAAGGTGCAGTTCCAGGTCCCAGAGAATACCAGGCTGCAAGGGTCCACATAGACCCTTCAGAACCCCTGCAAGTTGCAGCTCCAGGTTCCAGAGAATGTCAGGCTGCAAGCGTCCACATAGACCCTTCAGAATCCCTGCAAGGTGCAGCTCCAGGTCCCAGAGGCTATCAGGCTGCAAGGGTCCATATAGACCCTTCTAGAACCCTGGCAAGGTGCAGCTCTAGGCCCCAGAGGATATCAGGCTACAAGGGTTCACATAGACCCTTCCAGAACCCCTGCAAGGTGCAGCTCCAGGCTCCAGCGAATACCAGGCTGCAAGGGTCCACATAGACCCCTCTCACTATTTTTTTTGTCCTATTATGTTGCATTTCTGTCAGACATCTTCCACCAGCCAGTTGTGACTGGAAAGCTCTTCTTAGGGTTGAGTCTAAGCAAGATTCTGGTTTTCCTGTCCTTTTGGCTCTTGTTAGATACCCTCCCCACTCACATACCCCTTTAGTTCTACTGCCAGGTTAGCCTCAGGTGCCTGGTTTTGACAACCTCAGGCAATTCCTTCTGGAAACTCCAGTGTCTTATTCTTTGAAGATCACTGGCTGTGGTCACAAGAATCATTTGCCGATTATTAGAGAACCCCATGGTACTTGCTTAAAACAACAAAATTGATTCTGGAGCGTGTTCCCCAGTAGTTCTGAGTTACTAAGCCAAAGCCAATGCCGCCAGTTTTAATTCACCTAGTGTTTTTTGGGAACCCCTGGCCGGAAGGCGATAGCACATCCTCAGAGAGCTCCTTATACCTTTGGAATTGCCCCCATTTCCAACTGTGTGCCAAGCAGCTGCTAGGCAGTGGGAGCCATGGCTATAGACTTCCCTCATTTTGGTGCTTGGCACAGGGGGTGCAGCCAGTCATTCTGGTTGGCCTGTCCTTATAGCCTATTGCTCTGATTTTTAGGTTCAGAACAGCTTCTGCTATGGCTGAGGGAAGGAATGAGGTAGGAAAAAAGGGGCAGGCTGCAAAATGGCTTGGATGGAGCATCCAGATGGCTGAGTCTGTCTCTGTGTTGTCCTGGCCTGGGCCTCTGGTATTGATGGTGAATTAGAGTTTACAAAGTGGAATGGAGGAAGAGAAGGATGGAAACAGGTTTCCTAATAATTCTGGCCATATTGTGCTTTTCCAGCCCACAGCACAAGTCCCTAGAAACCTGTCTGGTCCCTCCAGGGGAGTAAGTGGCTGTAGATAGCCTGTCTCCATGGGAATTGAAGTTGCCACCCTTTTAACCCTGGATAGAGCAGCCAAATTAGGGGATGCTGCAGACTGGAGCCAGTGACTAGAACATTCCCTGGCCTTCTAGGTCTGGCTTCCAGTAGGAGGTGACCATAATGAAGGAGCCGCCAGGGTCAGCTGGAAGACCCATCCATCAGTGCCCTGTCTCTGTCTGAGCCTCCTGGCGGGGCTGCAGCTGGCAGCCTGGGCTTGGCAGTGATTCCGTATTTGGAACCAAAGTCATTAAAAAGCCATTAATGTCTCCTTGCATGGTTATCATTCAGTGCAGCCTAGAACGGTGCCCGTCAGAGACGCACTCCGGGGAGGTGTTGTAAGAAAGACGGACACCCCAGGAATGATGCTGCAAGAGGAGCTCAAGAGGCAGGGCTAGCCGGGTGGGGGCAGGGAGGGAGCTTTGGTTCTGCTCCCCCTCGAGACAGCCGTCATTATTGTCACTGTTCCTCAGCACAAGCTGCTGTGCTGGGGATTCTTTTGTTATTCACCGGGGAGCTTGTCTTTGCCCAGATGCATTGTCCTTACCTCCCAGTACAAGCTTGTCACTGTCCCATTGTCATCTCCCAGTATCCTTGCAGCTCCCCTAGAAACCCGGCTTTCTTTTTCTCTGTGTTACACGGGTGGGCGGGTATTACAGGGCCTCCTGCGTTCATCTTGCTGGGCCTAGAGGGGGTCATTTCCAACAGCACCCTTTATGCTGCATGCACCCTTCCCTTTGAACATACCTGATGTTGAGTGAGTGGGTGGGTGGCTCTCTGGACTCTGCTGAGAGGTCTTTGACTTCAAGAATCTCTGAGACTGTGCCCTTGGTTCACACTTCTCTGAAAGCTACAGTTAAGCTCCTTCTACTGTGAATCCCACAGATTTGAGGAGAAAGACCACCGACCCAAATCATGGCCAAATTAATTAAAGCAGGCTTTATTCATATTCATCTGCTGTCTCTCCCTACGGTGGAGCTCCAGAGATTAGCATTGGATGTGGTGAAGATAAGGTTTTTGTAGCTTAGGAGTAGGGAGTTTCCAAACGGGAGTATTTGGCAGGCAGCTAAGTGGGGGGAGGGCCACCGAAGCAGAACACCAGCATCACAAGTTGGTCTTAACAACCTCCCGAAACAAGGGCATGGTTGCCATTTCCTGGAACAGGCAGCAAAGAACCATTTGTAGTTAGGGTTACAGGTGGGGCAGAGCCCAATCCTTGAGAAACAGATTTAATTATAAATAGGAATGAACCTAGTTTGTCTTTATTATAAGACAGCCTACAAGCCCAAGATGGACACCGGCTGGTTTATCACTACCTGTATCTTATCTGGCAGTGAACGGCGCTACAACCTGTGGCTCTTTGTCCATCTTCCCAAAGAGGAAATGTGGGGATGGTGGGAGAGGAAGTACTGCATTCATGGAAAATAGCATTCAACCCCAGATACAACTGCACGGAAGGTCCAGGGCAGTGTGACAGTTCCTGTGGTAGGAAAGCACCTGCCTGTGTGGCACAGGGTGGTGAGGTCACCACTTCCTGAAACATCTTTTGTTGCCACGCTGCCTTGGAGCCTCTCTGCAGATGACTCTGCTGATGGTCACCTTACCTCTTCTAGATGTCTCTAGAAATTTCACTGCCAATGAGGACAGCATAGTCTTTGTTCTGCTTAGCCAAGGCCAGTCCCTGGGATGACCCATGTAACTGCCTCTGTCCCCAGCGCTGTCCTCTGAAAGAGTGTGACGTCCCAGGAAGAGGCAAATAGCCTCGCCCACTGGCACAGAGGAAGCCAATACTGACCTATGGAGATCACACGGGGACTTCTGAGACCAGGCCACTAGCACAGAAATGACAGGATTAGAGGCCGCTGGGCCCAACCAGAGCCAGTCTGGATGTCAGACCTTTCTGCTCCTGCCAGCAGGTGTCACTGGAGAGAGCCCTTACTGCATTCACCCATATTCTAGAAGCAGTGAGTTGCACCTCTGTAGACCTTGGTGGGCCAGAGGCTTGGATGTGAGCTGCAGGGAGTGCTCGGCCCTTGTGTGTGCCACTGCTGTGAGTAGTAAAGCCTTTCAAGGCCCTTGGTGTCTTGATGGCCTGACATCTCTCTAGAGAGCCAAGAGACCTTAGTCTCTGCAGGTATCCCACAGGGTCAGTGTGCTTTTCCTGGTAAGATGTTCACCAGTCCAACTCAGATTTTAGGCTGGTTGTTGAAGCTTTGGGTCCTGGTTTTGTGTCTGGGAGCCCCAGATGCAGGTGTTCTTGGACAGGTGGGCTGTCATGGGAAGACTTACACTTAGAGACTTGTCTTTGAGCTGTGTTTTCTCCTGTGTTCCAGCAGCCAAGGGTTTGGTAAATGAGGTCATTTTGAGCACAGCACTACATATAGTATGGGCTCCTCCAATGTGCAGCTCAATCCAGGGGTACCAGAAGAAGGCCTTTTATCAGTTAAATGGTGCATGGTATCCATAGGTGGCCAGGGAGGGGAGCGGCGATGGGCGGCTAGTTCTACAAGTACTTTAAGGGACATGTAATTGAGCTGACAGAAGAGAAGCATGACTGTACCTCATTTTTGGAGTGATTTTTGACCTTGTCTTTTCCTGTCCATACACACTATGCTCACCTTCACACAAGCGAGCCTCCCTCATAGTACAGATGCCTGCTTACACATAAGATCCACTCATACACTTCCTTACAGTCCCCTCAAACTGATGTACTCGGGCCTACTTGAGCATGTCCCTACCCACAGGTCTGGTTCAGCTAGTCTCTAGCATGACTAGGAGACGCAGCCTGGAGCTTCCAGAATTCCTGGCCTCGGGTTCCACCTCATCCCCTGGCAGCATCCTGAGTTGGCCTTTCATAGAATTTGGGCCTGAGGTGTCTTGATCTAGCAAGAAAGCTAAGTGGTTTTTAATTCTCTGTAGGTGGAATTTTCTGTTCTGCCAGCCAGCTCCCAAATAACCACACAGAGACTTATTATTTAATTATAAATGCTCAGCTGATAGCTTAGGCTTGTTACTAGCTAGCTCTTACAACTTAAATTGACCCATATTTCTTATCTATATTCTAACATGTGGGTCAGCATGTTCATCTTACTTTTCCCTGTGTCTCCTGGTGACTCCACCCTTCTTCGTTTCAGGGCTCTCTCCTGTCTGCAATTTCTACCTAACCTCTTCCTACCTAGCTATTGGCCATTTAGCTCTTTATTAAACCAGTGAGAACAACATATCTTCACAATGTA